>NW_028322234.1:17980575-18134104 GCF_059928025.1 Delphinapterus leucas
TAAGAGGCTTGTCAGGGGAAGGACACCCCATCCCGGGGACATGCTGAGCTTCAGGGGGAGGCATCCAGGTGTCCATTCCTGCCTGAAGCTCCAGAGAGACATGAGCTGGAAACTTCTATTTGGGGATTGTCAGTGGATAAATGATCCTTGCTGAGTTGGGCTCTCCTTGGGAGGGAGAAGGGCTTTTGCAGGGACTGTGGTATGGATGCCACTTACAAATAGTTTGACGAGCTTTATTTTATTTATTTATTTTGTGGCTACTTGCGTTGTCCCATCAAGATTTGTCCCCCAAAGGAGGCCAGTATTGAGAACACGAAGCCCTCAGGTGAGGCTCCTCTGTCTCCAGGGCCCCTTTTCAGACTTGGAAGGTGCGCTTAGGTGGGAGGTCCTCTCCTGACCACCGGCTGTGCATGGGTCTGCCCAGGCCTCATGGGAATGGGCGTCCCCGTGTGTGGGGAGGTGATGCCATCTAGAATTTGGAGAAGGCTGAGGTCATGTTGATTGAGCGCTCTCTTTTTTACAATGGTGGAAGAGGTGGTGAAGGGCTGTAGTGTCCTTGTAGAAGTTACTGCTCCCTGCTTTGGTTTGTCCAAGAGCCATAAATCTTGATGTCCTAAGAGAGAGAACCCCAACTTGAACCAGTTCAAGCAAAGGTTGTCTCCAGTGCCTGGGCAGTCCAGAGGAAGACCTGGCCCCAGGCAGGGCTGGGCCACTCTGTCTTGTCCCGTGAGGTCCTTCCCTGGCTGTGCCCCCTACATCTACCCAGGCTCTTCCTTCCAGATTCACCTCATCCCTCCTTCCTGTTAGAGGCCAAGATAGCAGCCAATGGCCCCAAGCCTAGCCATGACAGCTTAGGAGCCCCACTGGGAAGAAGGCTGCTCCCTCCCACCTATTATTAGTTAAACCCTATGAAATTGATCATGTCCTGTTGTTTTTGGCCTACCGAAGTGGCAATTTTATACTGCTAAAATTCAAGGAAGAAATCTGGTTGGCCTACTTCAGTCATGCAATCCTTTGGACCAATCACTGATGGGGGTGGAGGGGTGGGTACTGTGATTGGCAGGCCTGGGTCCAGTGTGGCCCAATCACTGATGGGGGTGGAGGGGTGGGTCCAGTGTGGACCAATCACTGATGGGGGTGGAGGGGTGGGTACTGATGGGGGTGGAGGGGTGATTGGCAGGCCTGGGTCCAGTGTGGACCAGTCATCAATAGGGATGGAGGGGTGATTACTGTGATTGGCAGGGCTGGGGGCCAGATGGGTGGGGCATCATGACTGGGGCATCTTTTCTTCCCCCAAAGAAAGGGGAGCATTGGTTCCCGCCTTTTCCAGCTTCTAGAGGCACCACATCCCTGGCTCGCGGCCCGTCCTCCATCCTCACAGCCAGCAGCGCAGCATCTGCCGTCTCTCTCGGCCTCTGACCCTCCCGCCTCCCTCTTATAAGGACCCTGGGATGACGCTGCCCCCCTCCCGGGGAATCCAGGGTCCTCCCCATCTCAGGGGCCTCAACTTAACCCCACCTACAAAGTCCCCTCTGCCCCATGACACATTCACAGGTCCCAGGACCAGGACGGGGACGTCTTCAGGGGATGTTATCTTGCCTGTCACAGTGTCCAAGCAAAATGCCATTTCTGTGGAAGGACCTGGAGACACTGTCAGATGTTTTGGACCAAACAGTCACTGCCTTTTCTGGTTCCAAGGCAGATTTTGGAGCCTGATTTTTATCTGCACTCCACCAGGCTTGCCAACAGCTGGGTGAGGTTTCTGTGCCCTTCGAGGAGGCCGAGCTGGGGTCGGGCCGGGTCACAGATGCACTGGCGCGCATCCAGCCCAGCGTTTGCTGGACTCGGAGGTGGGGCGGGGCTGGCCCTGAGGGTGGCCTGGCCTCTCCTAAGCTTCCTTGTTTGTTCACAGATACTCGCTCTTGGCCTCCACGTTCTGGATGCTTCTGTCTGTGAACAGTTTTCCCTTCTCACATCTCCGCTTCTGGCATGTCAGTTCCTCTCCCTCTTAATTCCTTTCTATCTATTTTTATTGGGGTAAATTATACATAACATGAAATTCACCATTTAACCATTTTTAAGTGCACAACTCAGTGGCATTAAGTACATTCACACTGTTTGGCAACCATCCCCACCATCATCTCCAGAACTTTCTCATCTTCCCAAACTGAAACTCTGTCCCCATGAAACCCTGACTCCCCAGCCCCTCCCCAAGCCCCCGGCCCCCACCATCTACTCCCTGTCTCTATGGATGTGACTCCTCCAGGACCTCCCGTGAGTGGGATCACACAGTATTTGTCCTTCTGTGTCTGGTTCTCTCACTGAGCATCATGTCCTCAAGGTTCATCCATATTGTAGCAGGTGTCAGAACATCCTTCCTTTTTAAGGCTGAATAATATTCCACTGTTTAGATGGACCACAATGTGTTTATCCATCATCCATCAGTGGACACTTGGGTTGCTTCTACCTTTGGCCATTGTGAATACGCTGCTGTGAACGTGGGTGGGCAGATATCTGTTTGAGACCCTGCTTTCCTTTCTTTTGGGTGTATGTGTACCCAGGAGAGGAATTGCTTTAGCGTATGGTGGTTCTATGCTTAATTTTTTTTTTTTTTTAATGCGGTACGCGGGCCTCTCTCTGTTGTGGTCTGTCCCGTTGTGGAGCACAGGCTCCGGACGCGTAGGCTCAGCGGCCACGGCTCATGGGCCCAGCCGCTCCGTGGCATGTGGGATCCTCCCGGACCGGGGCACGAACCCGTGTCCCCTGCATCGGAAGGCGGGGACTCTCAACCACTGTGCCACCAGGGAAGCCCTATGCTTAATTTTTTGAGGAACGTCCAGACTGCTTCCCAGTCAGCTGCACCATTTTGCATCCCCAGCACCAGTGCACGAGGGGTCTGATTTCCTCACGTCCTCATCAGCCCTTGCTGTTTTCTGAGTTTTGATGATAGCCGTCCTAGGGGGCGTGAACTCTGTCTTTTTAACTCTTTTCCTTTGTGAGGCTGGCAGGGCCCACTACAAGATCAGAGGTCACAGTCTCCGCGCAGGACTGTCCTCGATTCTGAGATCAATTGCAAGTTCAGGGATGTTCTGGGTAAACTGTGTCCCCCCCGCCGAAATTCCTATGTTGGAGTCCTAACCCCCCCAACTCAGAAAGCGGCCTTATTTGGAAATAGGGTCTTTGCAAATGTAATCAGGTTAGAGTGAGGTCATTTGGGTGGGCTTTCAGCCAGTACAACTGCTGTCCTTATAAAAGGGACATTTGGGTTGTTTCCACAGCCTGGCTATTGTAAATAGTGCTGCTATGAACACTGGGGTGCATGTGTCTTTTTTTTTTTTTTAATTTTATTTTGGCTGAGTCGTTGTTGCTGCGTGTGGGCTTTCTCTAGTTGCGGGAAGCGGGGGCCACTCTTCGTTGCGGTGTGTGGGCTTCTCATTGCGGTGGCTTCTCTTGCTTGGAGCACAGGCTCCAGGCACGCAGGCTCCGTAGTTGTGGCACGTGGGCTCAGTAGTTATGGTTCACGGGCTCTAGAGTGCAGGCTCAGTAGTTGTGGCACACGGGCTTAGCTGCTCCGCGGCATGTGGGATCTTCCCGGGCCAGGGCTCAAACCAGTGTCCCCTGCACTGGCAGGCAGATTCTTAACCACTGCACCACCAGGGAAGCACCGCATGTGTCTTTTTGAATTATGGTTTTCTCTGGGTATATGCCCAGTAGTGGGATTGCTGGGTCATATGGTAGCTCTATTTAAACCTCAATTGCCAAGCAGAAATAGAGACACAGACGTAGAGAACAAATGTATGGATACCAAGGGGGAAAGGGGCTGGGGGGGAGGAATTGGGAGACTGGGATCGACACATATACACTATTGATACTATGTATAAAGTAGACAACTGATGGGAACATACTGTATAGCATAGGGAGCTCTACTTAATGCACTGTAGTGTCCTAAATGGAGGAGATATGTGTATATGCATGGCTGATTCATTTTGCAGTGCAGTAGAAGCTAACACAACATTGTAAAGCAACTGCATGCCAATAAAAATTAATTTTAAAAAGCGGACATTTGGACGTAGACACACACAGGGAGAATGCAATGTGAAGATGGAAGCAGAGGTGGGGGTGATGCTGCTATAAGCTAAGGGACATCAAAGATCACCAGCGACCCCCTGAAGCCAGGAGAGAGCCTGAGACAGATTCTCCCTCGTGGTTTCAGAGGGAGCTAGCCCAGCTGACACGCTGACCTCTGACTCTTGGCCTCCAGCACTGGGAGATGACAAGTGTCTGTTATATAAGGCAGTGGTCCCCAACCTTTTTGGCACCAGAGACTGTTTCGTGGAAGACAGTTTTTTCATGGACGGTGGTGGCAGAGGGATGGTTCAGGCGGTGATGCGAGCAATGGGGAGCGGCAGATGAAGCTTCCCTCGCTCGCCCGCCGCTCACCTCCTGCTGTGCGGCCCGGTTCCTAACAGGCCACGGACCGGTACTGGTCCACAGCCCAGGGGTTGGGGAACCCTTGATATAAGGCACCCTGCTTGTGGTGCTTTGTCATGGCTGCCCCAGGAAACTAATAAGGGGGGTGGTTCCCAAAACCACCCTGAGGTTTGACAATTCACTAGAAAAACTCAGAAATCGCTTAGAGCTGTCATAGTCATAGTTATGGTTTAAGATTAACTGTAACAGTTAGAGGGGTTAAGATTATCAATTAAGATGAACCAAAGGGAGAGACTCACGGGGCTAGTCCAGCTGTCTGAGTCCCTTCAGGCTGCTATAACAGAATACCCAGACTGGGTGGCTTATACACAACAGGCATTTATTTCTCACAGTTCTGGAGGCTGGGAATCCAAGATCAAGGCACTGGCAGGTCCGGTGTCTGGTGAGGCCCTGCTTCCTGGTTAGTAGGTGGCTGTCTCCCTCCCTTCTGTCCTCACACGGCAGAGGGTCCAGGGGGCTCTCTGGGCGGGGTGGGGGTGGGGGGTCCCTTTATAAGGGCACTAATCCCATTCATGGGAGCCCCACCCTTATGACCTAATCACCTCCCACAGACCCCACCTCCAAATACCATCACATGGGAGGTTAGGGTTTCAACATAAGAATTGGGGGAGGACACAAACAGTAGTCCACAGAATCAGGAGAATCACCAAACATGAAGTGATGCTGTCCTCTCCCCGTGCACTCAGGATGCATGATTCTCCTGGCACTGATGTGTGATAACACACATGGAGTATTGCTAGTCAGGGCAGCTCCCCCACGCTACAGGGTGAAGAGCTTTCACTGGGCATAACTGATTCATTGACTGTCCATGTGGTTGACCTCAGCCTCCCAGAGATCACTTCCCAGAACCAGAGGCAAAGGCCAAAGGTTTTTTGTTTGTTCGTTTTTGTTGTTGTACTTTTTCTTTTTAGAATGTTCTTCCTATTTTATTTTTTACCTCCCATTGTTTTGTCATTAAGTCATAGAATATGAGGAAATGTCATAGAAAATAGGGCATGGGTTATGTAGCTCATTAGGAAACCCTCAAGAACCTCCTGATGACTTAACAATCCAGTTCGCTTACAGGGCAATTTTATTGGCAAAAGCCAAAGTTTTGACTACACATCCCCATAAGGAGATATCTCTACCCCCTTGAATTCCTACCCCTTTCTCTTCCTGATGGATTTGCCTTCTCAGACACTTCTTAAGGAAAAACTAAGAGAAGAGAAAGCAGTTATGATGGCCCATGCATACTCCTGGGACTACTTGTGGAAAGATGGGGTTTTGCTTGGGACAGAAAAACCCAAAACGTGGCCTTCTCTGCTGGGGATGCCAGGATCCTGGCAGCTGACCTCAGTGCAGTGAATGCTGTTGGGGGGCTGAGCCTAGAGATTTGTGCTTTCCACAGAGGGTCGAGACCCCAGTGACTGCAACATTGAAATCAATGCCTGTCCAGCTGTCCGACTTGATGTAACATGGATGGTGATTGCCACGTCTTTGCCTGTAAGGGCTGCTTTGACTGCATCCAGGATTTTTTTTAAAATATTTATTTATTTATTTGGCTGTATCGGGTCTTAGTTGTGGCATGAGGTATCTTCATTGCGGCATACAGGATCTTCATTGCGGCATATGGGATCTTTTAGTTGCGGCATGCAGGATCTTTAGTTGCGGCATGTGAACTCTTAGTTGCAGCATCTGGGATCTAGTTCCCTGATCAGGGATCAAACCCAGGCCCCCTGCACTGGGAGTGTGGAGTCTTAGCCACTGGACCACCAGGGAAGTCCCTGCATCCAGGATTTTGACGTGAAGCATGTTCACTATCATTCAGTTCTAAATATTTTATTAATTTAGCTATAATTTCTTCTTGGAATTATTAATTCACTAGAAGTGATTTTAGATTTTCAGTCATAATTTTCTTGTTATTTCTAGACATCTCATTTAATTACACTGTGGTGAGTGAAGTGGTCTGAGAGAGTTTTTGGGTTTTGTTGAGACTTGCTTTGTGGCTACTGTATGGTTAATTTTTGCAAATATTCCATGTGTGCCTGAAAAAGGTAAGTTTGTTCTCTAATGCCATGAACATATATTTCCATTAAACAAGATTGTCTGGTGTCTAGCTTGCTATTTGGTACATATGAGGTTAGAATTTTTATCTCTTCCATTTTGTGACTTTCACTGTTTACAAGAGACCACTTAAAACACCTGATAGCTTTAAAAAAAAAAGTCTAACCTGACAAATTCTGTCTTTTACCTTGTAAATTTAGTACATTTGCACTTTTTCTTTCTCTTTTTCTTTGTTTTCCTCCCTTTTTCTTTTATATCTTTTTCACTGTACTTTTTTGGAAGTCATCCATTTTAGTTCTATTATTAAAGTTACCCTTAAAGTGTTCATGAATGCTTCACTTAACAGATTTGGAATTGGTCAGTAGTCTCCCCTGAAACTTAATGTCTTTTAAAAATATTTATTTATTTTTGGATGCATTGGGTTTTTGTTGCTGTGCACGGGCTTTCTCTAGTTGCAGTGAGCGGGGGCTACTCTTCGTTGTGGTGCACAGGCTTCTCATTGTGCTGGCTTCTCTTGTTGTGGAGCACCGGCTCTAGGTGCGTGGGCTTCAGTAGTTGTGGCACGCGGGCTCGGTAGTTGTGGCTCGCGGCTCTGGAGTGCAGGCTCAGTAGTTGTGGCACATGGGCTTAGTTGCTCTGCGGCATGTGGGATCTTCCTGGGCCAGGGATCGAACCCATGTCCCCTGCATTGGCAGGCGGATTCTTAACCACTGAGCCACCAGGGAAGTCTCTGAACCTTAATGTCTTTTGACTGCAATCATTCCCTCCATCTTGTGTGCTAGTTCCACCTTGGTTTTTATACATCCCTAATTGGTCATTATTACTATTTTATATACATAATGCTTATTTAGATGTTCCCACATGTTCACCAGTTTCTGGGCTCACAGTGCTTCCTGCTTTTTACATCTTTTCTATAAATTCAATTTTGTTCTCCCCCAGATACATCCTTTAGTAGCTTTTTCAGTGAAGGTCTGTTAGTGGTTAAGTTTCTAAGTCTTTTCCTAGAAATGTCTATATTACATTCTCTTCCTTGACTAAATGGGTTTAGGTATATAATTGTTGATTGACCTATTTCCTCTCAGCAATTTGAAGATATTATTCTCTCCCTTCCAGTTTCTTTTGTTTCTGATGAGAAATCTGCTATCACTCTTTTTCTTTTTTTAATATTTATCCATTTATTTATTTATTTGGCTGTGCTGGGTCTTAGTTGTGGCATGCAGGATCTTCAGTTGCAGCATGTGGGCTCTTAGTTATGGCATGCAGGAGCATGGAATCTTAATCACCAGACCACCAGGGAAGTCCCAAGAAATCTGCTATCACTCTGAATCAGGCTTCCTTTATAGATAACCTGTGTTTACTTTCTGGTTACTTCTATAATTTTCTCTTTGTTTTTATTCTGTAGATCATGGTGCTTTTCAAATCTGAGGATGCATGTCTTTCAACAACTCTAGAAAATTCTCAACTAGTTTCTCTTATAATATTTCCTCTCTTCCCTTTGTCTAGTCTCTCCTTCTGGAACCCCTGTGAGATATACAGTGGGGCCTTCCATTTTTTCTGTGTCCTGTATCTGTTAACCTCTGTCACAGGTTTTCCATCTTTTTATTTCTCTTTGCTGCATTCTGGGTAATATATCTGTCTTCTGAGTCATTTATTTTTTATTCATCTGTATCTGTTGTTTAACCCATCTACTGAGAATTTAATCCTAATGACTGTAGTTTTCATTGCTAGAACTTCCATTTTTTTTAAAGTTGTACCCATTTTTCATGAGATCATTTGTCATATTTTCAATTATTTTGTGTCTGGATGAATTTTAAGCATACTTGTTTTATAATCTCAGATAGTTTCACTACCTGAATGTCTTCAGTGTCTAGTACTGCCTTCTTGTGTCTGCTGATTCTTCCTGATGGTGGTTTTTTCCCTCGTGTGTTTTGCAATTTTGAGGCGGGGAGCTTATCCTTAGCACGCTTTTATCTGTGGGAATCCTGCAGAATCTGAGATGAGGGTGTGTCTCTCTTGAAAGATTTTGTTTTACTTTGTTTTTCTGTCTTCCACCCATTGGGTTTGACTGCTTACAAGCAGAGGAGTCACTGGGTTTTCCTGGTGAAAGGTTAGTCTGGCTCTAGTGAAGATAATAAAGTGGAGGGTCCAAGTCACTGTAATAATTCAGATTCGAGGTGGCGACAACTTGCACTAGGCAGTGTGGATAAAGACAAATGACGGATCCTAGACCGAGATCACCACACTGTGGCCCACAGGTTAACTCCAGCCCATTGCCTGTTTATGGAAATACAGCCATACCCATTTGTTTACATGTGCCTGGTACAGCTTTCATGACATAATAGTAGGGTTGAGTAGTTACAACATGGACTGTGGGACGACAAAGCTGAAAATATTTACTCTCTGGCCCTTTGCAGAAAAAAGTTTAATGACCCCCATTCTAGAGAAATTCAGGTTATAAAATCTGCAGGACTTGGTGACGGACAAGGTATGATAGGGGTAATTACATTCATTCCTCAGTATCTGAGGGGGATTGGTTCCAAAACCCGCCATGGATACCAAACCCCACAGATGCTTAAGTCCCTTATATAAAATGACTTAGCATTTGCATATAACCTATGCAATCCTCTTGTATACTTGAAATCATCTGTAGATGACTTATAATACCTGGTACAATGTAAATGCTGTGTAAATATTGTAAATACAACGTAAAGGCTATGTAAATAATTGTTGGCATGTGGCAAATTCAAGTTTTGCTTTTTGGAACTTTCTGGAATTTTTTTCCTGAATATTTTCTATCAACTGTTAGTTGAAGTTTTCGGTAAAGAACCCATGGATATGGAGGGTCGACTGTAAGTGAGAATTCAGGGCTTGGGCAACTGTGTGGATGAGAGAAAGTTTGGAGAAAGAAAATTAGTTTAATTTTGGACAGGCTGTGTTTAGGTGTTGCCTGTTTGCCTGGAATTGAGGGGTTTCCTGAGACGTGGGACTTTTGTGGCTAAAACAGAGAAATCCCGGGAAAACTGAGACAGTTGGTCGCTGTAGGTGTTGGCAGGATATCTAGAGAGAGGGAGTGTCAAGATGGGAGTTGGAAATGCTTTCTAAATTTGCTTGAAACTAAACAGCTCCCCGTTGCTGAGAGCAGCCCTGGGCTGACAGCCAGCAATGAAATGGGACCTCAGCCTTAACATCACAAGGAAGCAAATTCCAGCAACAACAGGGAGCTCAGAAGTGGATCCTTCCCCAGCTGAGCCTCTGGATGAGAATGAAGCCCAGCTCACACTTTTTTTTTTTTTTCTTTGCTGTGCTGCACGGCTTGTGGGATCTTAGTTCCCTGACCAGGGATTGAACCCAGGCCATGGCAGTGAAAGCACTGAGTCCTAACCACTGGACAACCAGGGAACTCCCCCAGCTAACACCTTGATTGCAGCTGAGTGAGACCCAGAGCAGAGGACCCCTAAAACATGCCAGAATCCTGACCTGCCGAAACCATGAGAGAACAAGTGTGCGTTGCTTTAAGCAGCTATGTCTTGATGATTTGTTTCATGGCAGTAGTTGACTGACACACTTCCTCTAAGATGGCCCTTACTTTCTCCCTCCTGCCACAGGGCTTTTACATATTTTGTTCTTACTACGTGGACATCTGTTGCTTCCACTGGGCACTTACTGGATTCCTATTTATCCTTTCGAACTCAGATAACTCATCACCCCACCCCCCACCACCCCCACCACCCCCACCACCCCCCACCCCCCACCCCCGGTCAGGAAGACTTCCCTGGCCCCCTGTCTAGATCAAAGCTTCCTTTTTACAGAGACTCAAAGCCCCATGGATGCATCTCTCCTTTCCAGCCTTTATTGTAGCTGCAATTTTAATTTACTTGGGTCTCTGTCACTAAGATTTACGCTCTATGAGCTGAGAATCACATCTGTCTCATTCAGGGCTGGGTACCCAGCACAGAGCAGCCAAGCCTGGCCCTTTGTAAATATCGGATTGATGGAAACAATGAATGGAGCTTCTATATTCAATGCTAAATAGCAGTAGGCCCCTTCTGTGCCCTAATGACAGTGATGACAAGACAATTTAGAGAACACAGAAATCCTTAGAAAACCCACGGGGTGGGGGGGTGGCAGGATCGTCTGAGGTTGAATGAACGTAGTGTGTGTGTTTGTAGGGGGTGCTGTCAGTGAGCTCATACACTACATTTGAGTTTCCAGCCCTAATCACAGAAGTGAATCTTGGTGTCTTTGTCCTTAAAACATTTCATCAAGTGATTCTTAGAGATTCTCTGGCTCCTCGGAAGGCAATTTAGCTCAAGTGTAAGAATAAAGGGGTAAGTGTTGTACAGCCTCGGCCCCCCCTCCACCCCTGCACAGCTCCCCTTTTTCACTGACTCTGGTTGGTGGCAGTGAGGCACAGAGTGGCTATTCCCAGCAGAGATATGTTATCTTGATAGGATGGGACATTCTGGCTGGGCCCCAGGTATAACAATAAGCATACAGCACATTCAGATAAATTTGAACTTCAGGCAAACAACAAATACTTTTCTTTTTCTTAGTACAAGTATGTCCCAAATTTTGTGCAAGACATATTAGCAACTGTATGAGTCATGGTTCTCCAGAGAAATAGAACCAATAGAATGGAGAGAGAGATGCACACAGAGAGACAGACAGAGAGACAGGAATTGGTTCACAGCCATGGGAGCTGGCAAATCTGAAGTCTGCAGGGCAGGCTGGAGACCCAGGGAAAAGTTGCAGCCCAAGTTCAAAGGCTATCTGGAGACAGAATTCTCTCTTTTTTGGGGGGGGGGGGAACCTTGGTCTTTTCTCTTAAGGCCTTCAACTGACTAGATATGGCCCACCCACACTACAGAGGCTTATCTGCTTTACTCAACTCAACGAATTAAATGTTCATTACATCTTCACAGCAACATCTAGAATCATATTTGACCAGAAATCAGCACCATGGCCTAGCCCCATGGACACACAAAATCAACCATCACAGGGTTCTTTATGTCTTATCAATCTGAAATTCAAGTTTGACTGTATTTTTTTTTTTTTTTTTTTTTGGTAAATGGATGGTCACAACAAAAGCAACAATGACTGCAATTACCAAACAGGAAACACACTGACACTGTGTCATAATATTGACATTCAGTCCAGGAATCCTCCACGGTAACAGCTCCTTTACTTTGCAGTGAAAATTGATTTGTATATTTTTTGCCTCTGAGTCCTTGTGGGATTTTTTTTTTTTATTCAAACAGAAAGTCACAAAAATTATAATCATTCTCATCAGTTCACTCAGTCCCGTGTAATTAATTTTTTTTTTCATCTTGATCTTTTGTTGGCACTTTTCTGAATTCATCAGTTTTCCATCAGAGTTCTGAAAATGCTTCTTCATTCAGTTCAGCAGTAGAGTCAGTTACCAGAAGGTTTGACCGTATTTTATCTGACACCCAGGCCTGCCGTTCATCTGTACGGGCCTCAAGAACAGCTCTACTCCCTCCGGAGAAGCACCTGGCTGAGTGGGCACCTTCATGGAGCCCTGTCAAGGGAAATGGAATGGGATTGTCCCCCCACTTCCTTCTCTGTGGTGTTCAAATGGGGAAGAGTGTGTCAGAGGCCAGGTATGAATCATTCTCCGCCCACGCTGGACCAGCATCCCCGGGGGAGCAGAGGCAGAGGGGAGGTAATGAGATCCAGCTCTGCAGAGATGTAAAGGTGATTCATCCCCTCTGGAGAGAAAAGCTTCTCTGCAGGCTGAGAACGTGCTGGGTTTGGAGTAAAGGTCTGTTCAGGTCTCAGGAATGGAAGAGAATTATCCAGCAGGGGGCTGGGGATGGCTTAACACATTCAAGGCTCTTTTAGTAGCAAGTAGCAGAAATCAACAGCCTTAAGTGAATTTGTTGGCTCTTGACCCAGAGAAGTTTCAGAAGCAAAAGTGCCAGAGCTCAGCCTGCTTCTTGGAACTGAGATCCTGAGATCCTGGATCCTGGAGAGGAAAAATCAACCAGACGGCAGGCGTTGCATTCTGCCCATTTGACAGAGGAGGAAGCTGGATGCCAGAGTTGTTAGATCGCACAGCTATTCTTACCCTGCATCCTCCCTAATAAGAGATTAAAAAAAGAATAGAGTTAACTGTTATGACGGAGAATCAGCGTAATGCTCAAAATGTTCAGACTCATAAAAACGAACCCAACAGTTGACTTTCAAATAGCATTTAATGGGTGAAGTGGCATTGTATTTACTTTCTATGCCACAAAACAATATCACCACACACTTAGTGGCTTAAATCAACACACATCTATTACCTCTCGGTGTCTGTGGGTCGGGAGTCTGGGCACGGCTTCGCTGGGTCTGCTGCTCAGGGTCTCCCACAAGACAGCAATCAGCGTGTCAGTCGAGGCTGCCGTCTCATCCAAAGTCTCAACTACAGAAGGATCCACTTCCCAGCTCACAGGGTTGTGGGCAGAATTCAGTTCCTTGTGGTTGCAGGACTGAGGGCCTCAGGTCATGGCCGCCATCTTGGATTCTGTCTACCATGGCGTTCCTTCCATCTCTCAGGGGCTGACGAGCTCTCAGGTTGTGTTTAGTGGGCCAGTTTACCGCGGTGCAGTATTTTGTGGGCCACCCTGGGGTGAATCCACCGCCCCAAAGAGAGTGAGCCGCCAGCAGAAGGAGGAGGCTTCTCTTCCGGCAGCTGCATTGTGACACCAGGGCAAACTCTGACATTCATATTTGCAAATCCTCTTCCACGTCAAAGCATTAGTGATGACTCACCAGCTGGGGATGGCCTTATGCAGGATGGGCAGATGTTTCGAAAGGGCCAGAGAGTAAATATGCTCAGCTTTGCAGACCAGATCAGTCTCTGTCTTGACCACCCAACTCCACCACTGCATCACGAAGGCAGCCAAAGTTAATATATACCTCTGGGTTTCTCAGACTCAGCACCACTGATATCTTGGGCTGGATCTCTCTCTGTGTGGGGCCATCCTGGGCACTGTGGGTGTTGAGCAGCATCCCCGGTCCCCACCCATCAAATGCCGGGGGCAGCCCCAGTCGCGGTAACCCAAAATGTCTCCAGACATCACCATGTGTCACCACTGGGGGCAAAATTGCTCCCAGTTAGGAACCACTGATGTCATCAAATGGACATATCTGTGTTTCAATAAAACTTTATTTATAAAAACAAGGTGTGAAGCCAGCCAACCCTGGACTAGACATTTACCTTTAAGATGAGGTCAGGACTTCCCTGGTAGTGCAGTGGTTAAGAATCTGCCTGCCAATGCAGGGGACATGGGCGCCACAACTACTGAGCCTGCTCTCTAGAGCCCACGAGCCACAACTAGTGAGCCCCCGCGCCACAACTACTGAACCCCAAGCGCCTAGAGCCCATGCTCCACAACAAGAGAAGCCACTGCAGTGAGAAGCCCACTCACCGCAGCTAGAGAAAGCCCGTGTGCAGCAACAAAGACCCAACGCAGCCAAAAATAAATAATAAATAAATAATAATAAAGATCAAGTTGAGATCTGACCAAAACAAACGATAGATGAGGTCAGTACACCCTGGGGCTGTGTTGCCAACCACAATGCATTTAGAAAACGGTCTGATTGTGTTCTGTCAACTGGGCACACCTGGGAAACCAAAACCCAATGCAGGTGACTATTCCACAAGCCGTATTCGTTCAACAAATATCTGAGTGTCTTGTGAGTCTTTTGTGATGAGGATTTTCCAGGGGGATGGATGGATGTGGAATCTCAGGGAAGAGCTGGCTGCAGAGAGGATACTCCCTGAATGTGACAGAGGGCGGTCTGTAGCTGGGGGTGGAAGAGGTCAAGAGGGCTTCCTGAAGGAGGAGACATCACCCAGACCAAGAGTGGAGGGGCTGCTTCAGACACCCCATGAGCAGAGATGGAGGGGTGGATGGTGGGGCCTGGAGGGGGGAGGTCTGCCAGACAACCCCCACTTCACCCCAGTCTCACCATGAGAGAAACACGAGACAGACCCCCAAAGAGGGACATTCCGCAAAATATCAAGACTACCCAGGGCATCACAAAGTCTGAGAAACCATCATAGCCCAGAGAGGTCACAAGGACATGTGATGACTGTCACATGGGATCCTGGATGGGGTCCTGGGACAGAAGAGGAAATTAGGGGGAAACTGAGGAAATCTGAATACACTGTGGACTTTGGTTAGTAATAGTGTATCAATATTGGTTCGTTAAGGGACTTCCCTGGTAGTCCAGTGGTTAAGACTCCAACTTCTACTGCAGGGGGGCACGGGTTCGATCTCTGGTCAGGGAACTAAGATCCTGCATGCCGTGCAGCCAAAAAAAGAAAAAAAAATTGGTTAATTAATTGTGACACATGTACCAGACTTTATATTAGGGACGCTGGGTGTGAGTTATGTGGGATCTCTGTGCAATTGTCTCAGTCACCTCAAGCTGCCAGAACAAATATCATAGACGGAGCAGCTTAAACAACAGACATTTTTTCTCTCCCACTTTTGGAGGCTGGAGGTCCAAGATCCAGGTGTCGGCGGTGTTGGTTTCTGGTGGGAGCTCCCTTCCTGGCTGGCAGACGGCTGCTTCCGGAAGGAGCACAGCCTTCTATTATTTAGACCTCTGACCTCCAGAACCGTAAGATAATAAATCTGCGTTCCTTTAAGCCACTGGTTTGTCGTCATTTGTTATAGCAAGTGCAGGAAACTCATACATGCTCTTCCCAGCAAGGGCCCCATGGGGATCCCGCGTGTGCCAGCCCAGCCAGCAATCATGTTGAATCCGTTTTTATGTTTTGCGTCGAGCCCCCGACGCCTAGGGCGCTATTGATGGCTGTCACGTCTGCACAAGGAAGACCCTTGCTTAGGGAAAGAGAAACGCCCCCAGCTCTGACCTCCTTTTTCTGTCTCTTTTCTGCTGGCTTCCAGGTTGCCGTCCCCACGTCTGGGAGCCATGGAGCCCACCGCCGGTGACTTACAGCTGGTGCCCAGGGCAACCAAGGACATCCAGCCTACAGACGCCGCATGCTGCCGGGCAGCCCTCTCGGCCATGGTGGCCACCAGCATCGTCATGGTCACCCTGGGAGTCCTTGTGGGTGAGTGGCCACAGACTTGCACGGGTCCGCACGGCAGGCAGCTTGCACTAAGATGCCTGGGAGTGGCTCAAAAGTGTCCCAGAGCAAAGGGCTGAGCATGCGGTACACAGAGGCCACCCAACAGCAAGGCAATGGGACCGGGTTCTGAGTGTGGCTGCACTTAGTCCTGGGCTAGGCGGTGGGTGCCTGTGTGTCGAGGCAATACCTGCAAATTTCAGGTTTCCCACCAGTGGGATTCTTTATTTTTTTTAATACCATGTGTTTGATTTTGTTTTTTTAAATATTTATTTATTTTTTATTTGGTTGCGCTGGGTCTTAGTTGCTTAATGAAGATTCACAACCAGGGTGAAATGGAGACCAGTAGGGAAATGAACTTTTTAAAAACCCTTGAGAGGGGCTTGCCTGATGGCACAGTGGTTAAGAATCCGCCTGCCAATGCAGGGGACACGGGTTCGAGCCCTGGCCCAGGAAGATCCCACATGCCACGGAGCAACTAAGCCCGTGCGCCACAACTACTGAGCCCACGCACCACAACTATTGAAGCCCACCTGCCTAGAGCCCTTGCTCTGCAACAAGAGAAGCCACCGCAATGAGAAGCGCACACACTACAAAAAAGAGTAGCCCCTGCTTGCCGCAACTAGAGAAAGCCCGCGCACAGCAACGAAGACCCAACGCAACCAAAAATAAAAATAATAAATAAATAAATTTATAAAAATAAAAACCTTGGGCTTCCCTGGTGGCGCAGTGGTTGAGAGTCCACCTGCCGATGCAGGGGACACGGGTTCGTGCCCCGGTCTGGGAAGATCCCACATGCTGCGGAGCAGCTGGGCCCGGGAGCCGTGGCCACTGAGCCTGCGCGTCCAGAGCCTGTGCTCCACAACAGGAGAGGCCACAACAGTGAGAGGCCCACGTACCGCAAAAAAATATATATATATATATATATTTAAGATATATATAATATATTTAAATATATATGTATTTGTGAATATCTGGAATAACTCAGAGCCTGGCACGGCTGACAGAGGCCCTCTAGTGGCTGTGGGGTGAAGTGCATGAAAATTGGGCTCTGTTGGTGGATGGGGGGTGGCCGTGTGTTCGTGTGTCCGTGTGTCCTCACGCTAGGGAGAGACAGGGGACAGTTGCACACCTCCAGTCTAGAAGCACAGCTACATTTTGGGATAACAGGTAGATAAAATCTCCAGCAGGACCTCTGAAACTGAGGAAGGCTCTAAGAAGCACTTAAAATTTAAAAACAATTTTTAAATTACAATTCAAATTTGTCCCCTTCCCAGACAGCTCAAAAGTTTATTTGGAAGTATAAAATTTTACACGGGCCCTTGCTGGGCTGTTTCTCCAGTTGCCTGGGAGCCCATGGTTATTTCAGAGGGAAAGTGTGAGGCTTATTTGGGGTCCAGAACATAAGCACATGGTTCTACACAGCAGGGTTCTTGTTTTCTTTCTTTTTAGTTCCTTGCATGAGAAAACACACCAATTTTAGAATTACTTTAGACTCTTCTATCTATTGAATAAACAAATATCTAAATATCGAGCTGGTTGAATATTCATTCAAATAAATAGAGCTGGGAGCCAGCTTTCACAGTGTAGGTGGCTGCTACTTCTATTTCTTAATTTAAAAAAAATTTTTTTTTTTTTTTTCTGGCCATACCACATGGATTGTGGGATCTTAGTTCCCCGACCAGGGATTGGACCCAGGCCCCAGCAGGGAAAGCGCTGAGTCCTAAACACTAGACCACCAGGGAACTCCCTACTTCTAGTCTTTTAATTTTGTAATTATGATCAGTTTTGACTGACGGACCCATTTGCCAGTCTCACGTATTTTCGACAGTTAGAAACACATGTCTTCATGTATCATGTAGGGTTGTATTCTTTACAACATTGTATTACTGTTCTTCTTTGCTGTTGTGTACTTTGGACAACCGTTGGAAACTATTATTCAGAGGGTGGTGTCATGGGCCGGGGTTCGAGGGTCCTGGCACCCCTGGCTGTGCCCCTGGGGTATTTGGTGCCCCTTCCCAGGGAGGAGGTGGGAATTGTCCCAGAGTCGAGGGAAGGTCTTCCTTCTGAGGCCATTTCAGCCATTTTTGGCTAGGATCCAGTCCTCCTCTTAGGGAAACCTGGAGATGCCTGGGGCTTTGGGTACCTGGGGGCCTTTGGGTGGGTGATGGGTGAGAGCTGATAAGGGAGCACTGTTAATAATCACTCAACCCCCGGGAAGTCAGCCCACCCCCCGTTTGTTGGGGGTGACCGCCCCAGGGTGATGGGGGGGCCTCAGAGGCCGGCTTGGCTGAGCCCTGCCCCTGCAGGTGGGCGCTCTCACGGGGCCCTGGTCTTGTCCGCAGCCTCCCTCTCTACACAGGGTGTCAATGTGGAGCACACAGCCGAGCTGCGAGGGATCCGGTTTGCCCCCAGCTTGCAGCAGGAGACCTCAGACTATTACCGCACGCTGACGCCCACTCTGGAAACGCTGGTGAGGGTTCTGGGAGCCAGGGGGGCCAAGTGGGAGGCCAGGGGCTCTGACTGAGGCAGCAGAACAATGGGAGGCCCAGGCAGCCTCTGAGGTAGGGAGGGGGCCCCATGGGGTGAACAGGGCAGGGGCTGATGCATTCCAGAATGCAGGGGAGGGTAGCATTTGATGGGAACTGACTGCTGCAGGATCCGTAGGCCACGTTGAAAGGTTGTAAACTGCATTTCGGTAGAGAAATCAGAACCCTCCAACGTGGCGGTAGGAATATGAAAAGGGGCAGCCACTTTGGAAAACAGTCTGGAGTTACTATCTGACCCAGCAATTCTGCTCCTGGGTGTCTGCCCCAGAAAAACAAAACCGTGAGTCCACACAGAAACTTGTACACGAATGTTCATGGCAGCATGATTCATAACAGCCCCAAAGTGAAAGCAACCCAAATGTCCATCAACAGATGATGGATAAACAACTGTGGTCCCTCCACACACGGGAGCATCACTCAGTCATGAAAAGGGGTGAAGCCCTGACACTTGCTACAGTGTGTATGGACCTTGAGAACATGATGCTCAGTGAGAGAAGCCAGACACAGAAGGACACACAGGGTGTGATTCCATTGATGGGGAACGTCCAGAACAGGCAGATCCACAGACACAGAGAGTGGGTTCCTCGTTGTCAGGGGCTGGGGAGAGGATGGGGGTGAATGCTGATGGGAATGGGGCTTCTTTTGGGGTCATGAGAATGTTTTAAAATTGTGATGAGGTTGTACAACTCTGTGAATATACTAAAACCCATCTAATTGCACACTTGTAAAAGGTGAGTTTTTATGGTAGGTGACTTTTAAAACATTGTTTAACATTTTATCCTAAGGGAAGGAGAAAGGTGACTAGGTAAGGATTCATTTTAAATATGTGATAAGATGTGAGAGAAGCAGGGGGACAGTTAGGAGTCACCATCATCTAGACCAGGAGTCAGCAAACTTTCCCCGTAATAGGGCCAGATGGTCAATATTTTTGGCTTTTGGGGGCCAGAGAGTTTGTCTTGACTGCTGGGCCTTGTGTTGTAGCCTGAAAGCCGCCATAGATGACATGGATGAGTGGGCGTGGCCGTGTGCCAATAAACCTTTATTTATGGACACTGAAATTTGCATTTCATACCATTTTCATGCACCGTGAAATATTTTTCTTTTGTTTTTTTTACATTTAAAAATGTAAAAACCATTCTTGTCCGTGATCTGTGCAAAAACAGGCAGTGATTCTAATTCAGCACATGGGCCGTATTGCTAATCTCAATCCCGTATCTTAAAGCAGCATGGTCCAGTAGAAATGTAACAGAAGCCCCATGTGTAATTTAACATTTTCAGGTAGCCACTTTTTAAAAAAAAAAGTAAAAAGAATCAGGTAAGATTATTTTTAATAATACATTTTATTTAACCCAGAATATCCAAAATGTTATCATTTCAACATGTCATCAACCTATATAAAGCAGGTATTAATGAGCTATTTTACATTCTTTCCTTTGTATTGAGGCTTCCAAACCTGGTGTGTCGTTTTTTTTTTTAAGTTTATTTATTTTTTGGCTGCGTTGTATCTTTGTTGCTGCAAGCGGGCTTTCTCTAGTTGCGGTGTGTGGGCTTCTCATTGCGGTAGCTTCTCATTGCAGAGCACCGGTTCTAGGCGCGCAGGCTTCAGTAGCTGTTGAACCCGTGTCCCCTGCATTGGCAGGTGGATTCTTAACCACTGCGTCACCAGGGAAGTCCCCCAAACCTGGTGTGTCTTTTACACTCACATCTCAGGGTGGATACTGAGCTTCCACTCGGAAAACTCCATCCCTACTTAGAATTTGTAACGTTTACAGACCCAAAATGCTCCAAATATACTTAAGAATTTTCCAGTGACTGAATCAAGCATCCGTTTTGAAATTGAAGCGTGAATTAATTAAAATTGAACAAAATGTGAAAATCAGCCACATTTCAAATGCTCAGTTTCTACATATGGCCGGCGGCTGCCATATGGGGCGAGGCAGGTGTAGAACATTTTGGAAATTTGTAGAATGTTCTACAGGACAGTGCAGGTCTGAGTGTGGGCCATGGGGATGTGGACTCAGAGGGTGCGGTTCAGAGAAGCAAATTGGATTAAGGGTGTTTTAGATGAGCGAATGAACGGGCATGACCGTGCATCACGTGTGTTTAGGGAGCGAGGATGGTGACCATAGGATTTAGCACCTGAGCAGGACATTCTGCCAGGGGACAGGGACGCTGTCAGTGACTACATTGGGAGAGCAGATGAACGGGGTTACATGGTCACCCTACGTGTGGGTGACGTGAGCTGCCGAGGGGAGAGATGTGGGCCCTCCGGTGCCCAAACCGAGACAATCCTAGGAGACGCGGACAGTGGTCACCCTAACAGCACATGAAGGACGAGGACCTTCCTGATAGCACCTGCTTGCACAAAGTGGGCTCAGCCACAGAATTTTTTTTTAATGTAAAATTCACATAAAACATAAAATTATCCTTTTCTTTATTATTATTTTTTTCTTTTGGCCATGCTGTGTAGCTTGTGGGATCTTAGTTTCTCAACCTGGGATTGAACCCGGGCCCCCGGCAGTGAAAGCGCCGAGTCCTGACCACTGGACAGCCAGGGAATTCCCTGAAATTATCCACTTTTAAAGTGACTGATTCAGTGGCATTTAGTACATTCACAAAGCTGTGCAGCCATCACTTCTAGTTCCAGAACCTTCCATCACCCAAAAAGGAAACCCCACCCCCATCAGCAGTCACCCCCTCCCCCTCTCCTGCAGCCCCTGACAACCAGGAACCCACGCTCTGTGTCTACGGATCTGCCTGTTCTGGACGTTTCCCATCAATGGAATCACACTCTGTGTGTCCTTCTGTGTCTGGCTTCTCTCACTGAGCATCGTGTTCGCAGGGTCCGTCCACGCTGTAGCGAGTGTCAGGGCTTCACCTCTTTTCATGGCTGAGTGATGCTCTCGTGTGTGGAGGGACCACGTGGGGTTTCTCCATCATCTGTTGGCGGAGCTATATTTTCATAGGCACGACTTCGAGATGCCTGTCCTGTCTCTTAGTTCTGTGAGTTGGCCGCACACATGGAGTTGAAGAGGAGATGCTTTTCCACCCCCTTCCCAGCTCTCCCCCGAGGGAGTCTCCGCAGAGTCTCACATTTGCCACGGTTGTTTCTGTTGTAGTTTGTCAGCAGCTTTCGGGAGACAGAGTTGGAGGCCAGCTGTGTGGGCTGCACAGTGCTCAGTTACTGGTGAGTTGGGGCCTCCTTGGAGGTGGAGGAAGCTTGGTGGTTGCCTGAGAGACTGCAGAAGATTCCAGCCAAGAGGCGCCCTCCCTCTCAAGGGCCAGTGTCCTCCCCGCAGGGAGGGCAACGCCAGCATCCTGGTGCGTTTTCGGCTGCACTTTATGCAGCCGGCCCTGTGGACACCGAGCCTGGGCCTGGAGGAGGAGCTGCTGCAGCGGGGACTCCGAGAGAGGCTGCAGGGCCGCGGCATCCCCCTGGCCCCCTATGGCACCATCGTGTCCGCCCAGCTCACAGGCGAGTGGCCCCAGAGACAGGGTGACGTTGGGAGGGGCTGGAGGGACATGCTGGGGAAGGGGAGCCAAGTGAAAGTCGCATTAAACTCGAGGTTTTCCATAATCGCCCCTCTTGGTGACAAGGAAACATATACCCATTGCTTTACCCTCTATGGTCTAGACCAGGGGGCGGCAACCTATAAATATTTTCATCTTTGCCACCCATTGGGTCTCTGTCCAGATGGCTCAACTCAGCTATTATAGCACAAAAGCAGCAAAGGCACTATATAAACAAACGGACACCACTGTGTATCAATAAAACTTTATTTACAAAAACAAGTGGTGGGCCGGATTTGGCTCCTGGCCCCTGGTATAGAAATAAGGGTAGATGTTATGCTCTAAAATTCTAAGATTGCTGTGCGTTGTGATTTGAGAGCCAGGCATGAGGTCAGACTGCTCAGATTTTAAAATGGTAGCCTTGCCCTTGCCCTGCAGGACATTTACATTCCCCTCTCCACCACTCCCGACACACTCAGTGAGTCTCAGTAACCTCGCCAGCACTAAGAGAGCTTTCTGCGGGGATGGAAACGTTTTGGGTCGGTGCCATCCACTCTGGCAGCCACCTGCCCCACGCAGCTGTTGAGCTCTTATCGTGAGGAATGGAATATTTCATCTGATTTCATCTTTGCTGATTTAAGTCAGAATTTAAGTGGATCCCAGGTGGACCGCGGAGACCACTGCTTTGCAATACGATGTTGTCAGAGAACCTCAATGCTTGCTAAATGAGCTTATATCTCTTCTCCGTTTTGCTGCAGGAAGCCAGAAGGAGCTGCTGACAGAAAGAGACTTAAAATCAGGTATGTTTTGTTGAATGGATAAAGAAGATGTGGTATATATGTGTACAATGGGATACTACTCAGCCATAAAAAAGGATGAAATAATGCCATTTAAAGCAACATGGGTGGACCTAGAGATTATTATACTAAATGAAGTAAGTCAGAGAAAGACAAGTATCACTTATATGTGAAATCTAAAATATGACACAAATGAACCTATCTACAAAACATAAACAGATTCACAGACATAGAGAATAGACTTGTGGTTGCCAAGGGGGAGGGGGGTGGGGGAGGGAAGGATTGGGAGTTTGGGATTAGCAGATGCAAATTATTACATATAGGATGGATAAACAACAAGGTCCTAATATATAGCACAGGGAACTATATTCAATATCCTGTGATAAACCATACTGGAAAAGAACATGAAAAAGAATGTATATCTGTGTGAGCAGACAATTTAAAAGTGAGGCATTTTGAATTATTCAGAGCCAAGCATGATTAAGAGAAGGCATTATTGTTTTTGTTTTGTTTTTAAGTGATGGAAAGTTGTTATTAAAAGAAAAGACAAAAAACAGTTTGGGGGGAAAAAAAAGAAAAAAGAGTAGGTATCACCTGGAATCTCATTGCTTTTACTATTTTGGTGACTTTCCTCCCAGACGGCTCATGACACATCTACAGATACATTTATTTAGCTTTACATCAATGGTCCCCAACTAGGGGTGATCCTGCCCCCCCAGGGGACACAGGGTGATGTCTGGGGACATCTGTGGTTGTCACGATGGGGGGTGTTCTTGGCATTCAGTGAGTTGGGCCGGGGTGCTCCTCAACATCCCACAGTGCCCAGGACAGCCCCCCCCAGAGAATGGCCCCCAAATGTGAACTTACACTTCAGTGGCAAATTTTATGTTATGTGTACTTTATTACAATTTTAAAAATTAATTTCACCTATTTCTTTAAAAAAAATTTATTTATTTGGTTGCACCAGGTCTTAGTTGCAGCAGGCGGGCTTGTTAGTTGTGGCTTGCTGGTTTCTTAGTTGTGGCACGTGGGCTCCTTAATTGCGGCTCACTGGCTCCTTAGTTGTGGCTTGTGAACTCTTAGTTGTGGCATGCATGTGGGACCTAGTTCCCTGACTGGGGATTTAACCCAGGCCCCCTGCACTGGGAGCTCAGAGTCTTATCCACTGAGCCACCAGGGAAGTCCCCCTATTTCTTACTTTTTAAAAACATGACGGGACTTCCCTGGTGGTGCAGTGGTGAAGAATCCGCCTGCCAATGCAGGGGACACAGGTTCGATCCCTGGTCCGGGAAGATCCCACGTGCTGCGGAGCAACTAAGCCCGTGTGCCACAACTACTGAGCCTGCACTGTAGAGCCCATGAGCCACAACTACTGAGCCCGGGTGCCGCAACTACTGAAGCCCACGTGCCTAGAGCCCGTGCTCCGCAACAAGAGAAGCCACCACAATGAGAAGCACACGCACCACAACAAAGATTAGCGCCCGCTCGCCGTAACTAGAGAAAGCCCGCACGCAGCGAGGAAGACCTAACGCAGCCAAAAAATAAATTAATTAAAATAAATTAATAAATAAATAAAACGTGGCTGATAGAAATGTAAAAAGTACATACACGGCACACATACGCTTAGGTTGCGTAGCCCTGGCCCCGGTGCTGACTAGCATTCTCATGTGTCACATCTCTGTACTAATTCTGAGAAAATTATTTCAGAAACATTCAGAGAAAAGGAAGCAGAGAAGAGATGCCTTCCATGCTCTAGAGTTTCCGCGTGGAGGGCAGGCGGGAGAGATGGAGTGAGGTCAGGAACGCGGTTCTTGTCTGCCCTCAGGTCACTGTCCAGGGAATGCCTTTTCCTGCGGGAACAGCCAGTGTGTGACGAAGGTGAACCCGGAGTGTGATGACACGGCGGACTGCTCTGATGGCTCCGATGAGGCCCACTGTGGTCAGTCTGCCTGTCTGGCCTGTTTTCTGGGCTATGTCCCCTTTCCAGGTTCAAGTGCTGGCTCTCTGGCCCACTGTGCCCATCACACACAGACACGTGGTCCCGGCATTCACTGGAGCGGGGCAGAGAAAGGGAGTGGGCACCTGTGATATGACAGGAAACCTGAGGGGCAAGCAGAGAAGGGAGACCTTGAGGTGTGTGGAGTGGAGAGCCTCGGGAGAGAAGGAGAAAAAAGGTCGAACCGTGGGAAGCCTTGAATGCCAGGAACTGGGGGTCTGTCCTCTAGGTAGTGGGGAGTCACCAAAAGGATTTGAGCAAGGGAAAATTACAATTGAAATGCTGTAAGAGTAGTCAACATTTTTCTAGCAATGCTAGCCCATGCAGTAAGGTGAGAACAGTGGTTTAAATGTTGGAAAGGAAGAAGGAAAACTATCATAATTTGAATTTGATTCTCTAAATGAATCAATAAATTAACTGAAAGGATATCAGAAAAATAAGACAGTTCAACAATAAGGGGAAGATAAGATAAATACACATAAAGGAAGCTCTTGTTTTGCTTTATACAATTAATAACAGGTTAGAAGATATAATGGAAAAGATCATAGTCTTGATTAATAGCAACACAAAATAAAATAAACTTGTGTCCTGTATATAATAATAATTATCTAGAATTACAAACCATTGCTGAAGGACATAAAAGCAGACTAAATAAACAGAGAGACACGGCATCCTATGAAAAGATGGACATATAAAGATTTTGAAACTTGCAAAATACATGGTGAGGGAGACATTCATAGCGTCTGGTACCTGGCTGTGGAGGATGATATAGAGGTTGACTGAAATTGGCAGGTGTGGTCGGGGGATCCCCAAGACTCCTTCAGATTCAGTGATTCACGAGAAGGAGTCACAGAACTCAGTAAAGCTGTTATATGCGTAGTTATGGCTTATTACAGTGAAAGGATACAGATGAAAGTCAGCAAAGCAAAAGGTGCAAAGTCCAGGAGAGACCGAGCTCAAGCAAGCTTCCAGTTATCCTCTCCCAGTGGCGTCATGTGGACAGCGCTTAACTCATTCTCCCAGCACCATATGTGACAACACACTCCAAGTACTTCCAACCAGGGGAGCTCACCCAAGGCTTGGTGTCCAGGGTTTGTGTTGGGGGTTGGTCACATAGGTACGTAGCATCCATATAGCTAACTTTAGGATATGATTGTCCTAGAGCTGCTGAATCACAGGACCTCAGGCTGAGTGGATTAAACAACAGAAATGTATTCTCTCCCAGCTCTGGAGGCTAGAAGTCCGAGATCAAGGTGTCCGCAGGGTCGGTTCCTTCTGAGGCCGTGAGGGAGGATCTGTTCCATGTGGTCTCCCGGCTTCTGGTGGTTTGCTGGCATCTTTGGCATTCTTTGAATGCGGGGGCCATGGGGACAACAGACTGCAGACAGACGTGCCAGGAACGTGGCCACACTCCTGCCTTCTTGGGGGTCCTGGATAGTGATCTCTGTCTTGCAGACTGTGGATTGCAGCCTGGCTGGAGGACAGCCGGCAGGATTGTGGGCGGTGTGGAGGCATCCCCGGGGGAGTTCCCTTGGCAAGTCAGCCTCCGAGAAAACAACGAACACTTCTGTGGGGCCGCCGTCATTGGCGCCAGGTGGCTCGTGTCTGCTGCCCACTGCTTCAATGAGTGAGTGCACGTCCCTGAGGGCTCAGAGCCCACCCCACCCCTGTATCCCACCTACCTTCCACTCTGGGAATGCCACCTTTCCTGGGTGTCTTCAGAGCCCCTTGGAACTTATTTCCTTCCTTCCTTCCTTCCTTCCTTCCTTCCTTCCTTCCTTCCTTCCTTCCTTCCTTCCTCCCTCCCTCCCTCCCTCCCTCCCTCCCTCCCTCCCTCCCTCCCTCCCTTCCTCCCTTTCCCTCCCTCCCTCCTTCCTTCCCTCTCCTTTTTAAAAGATATTTATTTATTTATTTGGCTGTGTCGGGTCTTAGTTGCGGCACGTGGGAACTTTTGTTGCGGAGCGCGGGCTCTTCGTTGCGGCGTGCGGGCTCTCTAGATGTGGCGCGTGGGTTTAGTTGCCCCGTGGCATGTGGGATCTTAGTTCCCTGACCAGGGATTGAACCCGTGTCCCCTGCATTGGAAGGCAGATTCTTAACCACTGGACCACCAGGGAAGTCCCTCCCTCTCTTTTCTTTTTGTTAAACCTGAATGCATTAATTTTTTTAAATTGTGGCAAAATATATATAACATAAATTTACCATTTTTAAGTGCACAGCTCGTTGGCATTAGGCACACTCACATTGTTGGGCAACCATCCCCAACATCATCTCCAGAACTTTCTCATCCTCCCAAACTGAAGCTCTGTCCCCATGAAACCCTGACTCCCCAGCCCCTCCCCCAGCCCCTGGCCCCACCATCTACTTCCTGTCTCTGTGGATCTGACTCCCCCAGGGACCTCCTGTGAGTCGAATCAGACAGTACTTGTCCTTTTGTGACTGAAATTTCACTTAACCTGTTTTCAAGGTTCATCTACGTTGTAGTGTGTGTCACTGCTTCTTTCCCTTTCATGGCCAAATAATATTCCAGTGTGTGGATGGAAGTGTGTTTATTCTTTCATCCATCGACGGACACTTGGGTTGTGTCCACCTTTTGGCTGTTGTGAATAATGCTGCTGTGAACATGGGTGTGCAAGTATCTGAGTCACTACTTTCAATTGCTTTGGGTATAAACTCAGAGGTGGAACTGCTGGGTCATATGGTGATTCTGTGTTTACCCTTTTGAGGAAACACCATCCCGTTTTCCACAGCAGCTGCCCCATTTTCCATTCCCACCAGCACTGCACAAGGGTTCCAATTTCTCCACATCCTTGAGAAGTTCCTTTGACATTTATTGTAAAGCTGGTTTGGTGGTGCTGAGTTCTTTTAGCTTTTGCTTGTCTGTAAAGCTTTTGATCTCTCCATCAAATCTGAATGAGATGGGGCTTCCCTGGTGGCGCAGTGGTTGAGAGTCCGCCTGCCGATGCGGGGGCACACGGGTTCGTGCCCCGGTCCGGGAAGATCCCACATGCCGCGGAGTGGCTGGGCCTGTAAGCCATGGCCGCTGAGCCTGCGCGTCTGGAGCCTGTGCTCCGCAACGGGAGAGGCCACAACAGTGAGAGGCCCGCGTACCGCAAAAAAAAAAAAAATCTGAATGAGAGCCTTGCTGGGTAGAGTATTCTTGGTTGTAGGCTTTTCCCTTTCATCACTTTAAATACATCCTGCCACTCCCTTCTGGCCTGCAGAGTTTTTGCTGAAAAATCATCTGATAACTGTATGGGGATTCCCTTGTATGTTATTTGTTGCTTCTCCCTTGCTGCTTTTAATATTCTCTCTCTAATTTTTGTCTTTTTGATTATGATGTGTCTTGGTTTGTTACTATTTGGGTTAATCCCGTATGGGACCCTCTGTGCTTCCTGGACTTGGCTGGCTGTTTCCTTTCCCAAGTTAGGGAGGTCTTCAGCTGTTATCTCTTCAAATATTTTCTCAGGCCCTTTCTCTCTGTCTTCTCCTTCTGGGACCCCTATAATGTGAATATTAGCATGAGTGATGTTGTCCTAGTGTCTGTTAAACTGTCCTCATTCCTTTTCATTCTTTTTTTCTTTTTTCTTTTGGGGGCAGTGATTTCCACTACTCTGTCTTCCAGCTCACCGATCTGTTCTTCTGCCTCGTTTAGTCTCCTTTTGATTCCTTCTACTGTATGTTTCATTTCAGTTGTTGTATTCTTCATCTCTGTTTGGTTGTTCTTTATATTTTCTCTTTGTTTAAAATGTCTCACTTCTTACTCCGTGCATCTGCTCCTCTCCTGAGTTCTATGATCATCTTTACGGTCACTACCCTGAACTCTCTCTCAGGTAGGTTGCCTATCTCTCCCTCACTTAGTTCTTCTTCTGGGGGTTTATCTTGTTCCTTTGTCTGGAACACGTTCCTCTGTCACCTCATTTTGTCTGAGTTGCTGTTTGTATTTTCATGTGTATGGTAGGTTCGTTATGTCTCTCAACCTTGGAGAAGTGGCCTCTGGAGGACACGTCCTATGCATCCCCGCAGTGCACTCCCCGCTCATCACCCAAGCTACATGCTCTAGGGGTTGGCTGCGTGGGTCCTTCTGTTGTCGCAGGCTGACTATGTGGGTGGTCTGCTAGGCTTGGTTGGCTGCCAGGCCCCGTCTTATGTGGATGCTGCTGGCTGCGGTTTAGCGGGGCTTGGTCACGAGGTAGCGGGTTGTGGGATCCTAGGGAGCCTGGGGCTAGTGCTGGCTCACTGGTGGGCAGAGTCAGGGTCCTGCAGACTCTGGGGCTGTTGCCCAGCCACTGGCAGGTGGAGCCAGACCCTGGGGTTAGTGCCCTACTCCTGGCAGGCAGAGCTGCTTCCTGGGGTCTGCCTGCAGGGCCCAGGGATCCCAGAGCTCGTTTCAGAGCACTGGTGGTGGGGGGGGGGGCAGGTTTCGGCTACAGTTGGGTATGGGTTCTGGAGCGTCCCAGAGGTGGCCTTGGCTTACTGGTGGGCAGGGCTAGGGTCTGGCCTTCAGTGCGGGATCATGGTTTTCTTGCATCTGGTGTCCACCCACTGGTGGGCAGAGCTGGGTCTTGGCCCTCTGGTGGGAAGGGCTGTGTCTAGGGGCAGCTGTGGGCTCAGGGGGGGGTCTAAGGCAGCCTGTCTGCTGATGGGTGGGGCTGTGTCTCCGCCCAGTTAGTTGATTGGCCTGGAGCGTCCCAGCACTAGCGCCTGTGGTCTATTGGGTGGGGGGGCCCGGGTCTCCGCACTAAAGAACCAAGATGGCGGCCGCCAACATTACGTCCCCAGGGCGACCCATGGCCGCCCGCGCCTTGCCTCCCCAGGAGACCCTCCGAGACCAGCAGGTAGGTTTGGTCCAGGCTTCTATCAGATGACTACTTCTGCCCCGGGTCCCAGTGCACGTGGGATTCTCTGTGTGTCCTTTAGGAGTGAAGCCTCTATTTCCCCCAGTCCTGTGGGGCTCCTGCGACTAGTTCTGTGGGCCTCCGAAGCCCAATGCTCTGGGGGACCCTCTTCCTGGTGCTGGACCCCCAGGCTGGGGAGCCTGACGTGGGGCTCAGAACTCTCGCTCCTGTGGGAGAACCTCTGCAGCATGATTCTCCTCCAGTCCATGGGTCCCCCACCAGGGGCCACGGGGTTTGATCATATCGTGAGTCCGCCCTTCCTTCTCATTTTGTTGCGGTTCCTTCTCTCTGTCTTCGGTTGGAGAAGATCTTTTCTGGTAGGTTCCAGTCTTTTTCATCGATGGTGGTTCTGCAGGTAGTTGTGATTTGGGTGTGCTCCTGAGAGGAGGTGAGCTCAGGGTCTTTCTACTCCGCCATCTTGGCCGATCTCCCAGTCTCTCCACATCCTGGCCATTACTTGTCACTTTGTTTGTTTTTAATAATAGCCATCCTAATGGGTGTGCAGTAATGTCTCACTGTGGCTTTGATTTGCGTTTCCCTAATGATTAGTGATGTTGAGCGTCTTTTCATGTGCTTATTGGCCATTTGTGTGACATTTGTGTGACATTGCTCCATCTTCTTGGGAGCAATGCCCACTTTTTTTGTTTGTTTGGCTGTGTTGTGTCTTCGTTGCTGTGTGCAGGCTTTCTCTAGTTGTGGCGAGCGGGGGCTACTCTTTGTTGCAGTGCGCAGGCTTCTCATTGCAGTGGCTTCTCTTGTTACGGAGCACAAGTTCTAGGCGTGTGGCCTTCAGTAGTTGCAGCACGCGGGCTCAGTAGTTGCGGCACGCAGGCCCTAGAGCACGCAGGCTTCAGTAGTTGTGGCACACGGGCTTAGTTGCTCCGCGGCATGTGGGATCTTCCTGGACCAGGGCTCGAACCCCTGTCCCCTGCATTGGCAGGCGGATTCTTAACCACTGCGCCACCAGGGAAGTCCCTTTGCCCAGTTTTGAATTGGGTTTTTTTTGTTGTTCAGGATGGTCAGAATCTTTAACATTGAGAGTGGCCAATCAGAATGGAGCTCACCAAAGGTGGGAGAAGGTTCTGGAAGCCTCTGGCAGTGCCAGGCATTGCTATTTGGTTATTTCCATCTGAGGAGTCCTCGGGGACAGGACAGGGCAATAGGAAGCATGGGTTCCCCTGGGAAACCATTACCTACGAATTGCCCCAGGGTCACTAATGGAACAGCCTGCTGGGAATTCCAGGGAAACCTGCCCCAGGAAATGATGGTCTGGTGGACACAGGTCACATAAGCAGTGACATTCAGGGCAAGAAGAGTTGCTTTTTCATCGTTTTAAATTTCGTTTCTCTTAATATTTTATTATGAATATATTTAAGTAGAAAAGATGAAAAAATAGGACAAACACCCATATGCCAGTATCTGATTTCAAAAGTTATTACTATTTCACTGTATTCGTTTTTTCTCCCACTCTCTCCATCTATCTGCATCTGTAATTATTCACACACACATTCATACATATATATCTTTGCCAAACCATTTGAAATTAAGTAGAAAACATCATGACACATGGCCTCCGAATCTCCCGCATGCATTTGTGCACATAGACAAGAGAGTCTGTCACATACCCACATACCACTATCACACCCAAGAAAATTAAAAACAGCCACACAACGTTATCTAGTAGCCAGTCCATATTCAAGGCCTCACTCGCCTCACCCTAATCCCAGCCGTGTTGGATCCTGTCTTTGTTTAAAATACTGATAATTCGTGCACCATGTTTTGTTTTTGTTTTTGGTTTTTTTTGCCATCATTCTGAATTTTGACAATGTTACATGAAAATATTATTATTCTTATTTGCTGCATTGGGTCTTTGTTGCTGCGCTCAGGCTTTCTCTAGTTGCGGCGAGCAGGGGCTACTCTTCATTGTGGTGCGTGGCTTCTCAGCGTGGTGGCTTCTCGTTGCAGAGCACGGGCTCTAGGCGCGCAGGTTTCAGTAGTTGTGGCGCACGGGCTTAGTTGCTCCGCAGCACGTGGGATCTTCCCGGCCCAGGGCTCGAACCCGTGTCCCCTGCATTGGCAGGCAGATTCTTAACCACTGCGAAACCAGGGAAGTCCGAAAATATCGTTATTAGTCTCGATGGCTGAGTTTTGGGGCGCCTCCTTAACACTTGCTCGCTGGGTGAGTGCCTCACCCTCCGGCCCCATCCTCAGTGGGCCTCTAAGCGGGGATTTGTCTGCCCTGCAGATTCCAAGACCCCACCGAGTGGGTGGCTTACGCGGGCAGCACCTACCTCAGCGGCTCGGAGGCCAGCACGGTGCGGGCCCGAGTGGCCCGGATCATCACGCACCCCTTCTACAACTCTGACACGGCCGACTTCGACGTGGCGGTGCTCGAGCTGGGTGGCCCCCTGCCCTTCAGCAGGCATGTGCAGCCCGTGTGCCTCCCAGCCGCCGTGCACGTCTTCCCGCCCCGGAAGAAGTGTCTGATCTCGGGCTGGGGCTACCTCAAGGAGGATTTCCGTAAGCACCATACCGCCCGCAGCCTCTCCAGGCAGCCAGCAAAGCCCAGCCAAGCAAGAAACACACAGTCCGGCCTCATTAGCCGCGGATTCTGTATTTGCAAATTCGCCTACTCGCTAAAATTCATTTGTCTCCCCAAGTGGATACTCGTGGGGGGAATCTGTGATTGTTCCCTGATGTGCAATTTGAGTCGTTCCCAGCTGAGGTGGAGCTGGGCAATACCCTGCCTCTTGGTTCAGCTCAGACTGGAAACCAGTGTCCTTTTCGTGGTCTATTTACTGCCACTTTTTTATCCTGCCTTTTTGTGCTTTTTGTGGCAGGTTTCACAAAATCTAAACAGGCCCCAAGCGTAGAGCTGAAGTGCTGGCTAGCGTCCTAAGTGCAGGAGGGCTGGGATGTGCCTAATGGGCAGAAAGTACGTGTGTTAGATGAGCTTCGTTCAGGCAAGAGTTACAGCGCTGTGGGCTGTGAGCTCAGTGTTAACGAATCAACAATGTATGTTAAGTGAAGTGTCTTTAAGCAGAAACACACGTACCATCATGAGGTTATGTACGTATGGATCAGCTGTGACCAGAGGCTCTCAGGAACCTGACCCCGTGTAACCCCCAGAGCAGTGGGGCAGTGTTCACTGATTCAGTGTTTGGGTAATTTTATAGAACAGAACTGCCTCATATCGACTGTAACCTGATGGTGATAAATGCTGGGAAGGAAACCAGTAGGAAAAATGAGTTGGGGGCGGGGACAGCTTTAGGAAAGGGCCTGAGATGGTTACACTTCAGCTAAGACCAGGCTTCCTACTCCAGGGACTGGGCAGGAAGCAAATGAGACAGGAACCCCTATTCACATGGAGCCCCCAGTCCAGACCAGCGCCTCCCAATAAAACTTCCCTCAGTGGTGGACACAAGCCACATCTGTGCCATCCACAACGGGGGCCAGCAGCCCTATGACACGGGCTAGCGCTACCAAGAAACTGAGTTTTACATTTCACTTCATTGTAATGAATTTCCATCTGCATTTAAATAGCCTCAAGTGGGTAGTGGCTACCATACCCAGACAGAACAATTCCAGGGGGCAGTAGATAATGAACAAGATAAGTGGCAAATGGTGATGTACAGAAGGGAGAAAAGTAAGGCAGGGGTTGGGTGGGGGCTGCAATTTAAAATAGGAGATGAGAGGAGGAAGGCGGACAGATTCTGCAGGGACAAGCATTCTAGGCAGCCAGAACGGCATGTGCAAAGGGCCTGGGGTGCCAGGGTAGGTGGTCCAAGCTTGGGTATTTGGATTGAGCTGGGCGGGTGTGTGTGGGGGGACACCCTGGAGCATTTGAGGAAAAGGTTACGTAATCTGATTTAATGTTTAGCCAAGATGGGGCTACGGCTGGACTAAGAAAAGATTCCAGCAGGTAAGGGGGAGCTCAGGGCGGGCAGGTTTGGGGAGGGGAGGGGAGGAGCCTAGTCTTGGGGCATTAACTTTGATGCCACTTAGCTGTCCAGGCCGAGAGGGTGGTCAGTGGGCATTGATGGACCTGGCTCATTTCTGATCTGGGGCTGCAGCAGCTCCACCGCAGCTGGGGAAACAGAAGCTCAGCCTCCTGGCTCGGGGTGGCTGCCAGGGTCCTGGAGTGCTCACCCTGCTTGTCTCTCCCCATGCTGGGCAGTGGTCAAGCCGGAGATGCTGCAGAAAGCCACCGTGGAGCTGCTGGACCAGGCCCTGTGCGCCAGCCTGTATGGCCACTCGCTCACCGACAGGATGCTGTGTGCCGGCTACCTGGATGGGAAGGTGGATTCCTGCCAGGTGAGCCCGGTGCCTGGGAAAGAAGCCAGAGGCCCCAGACGACGCCTTGCCAGCCCCTGAGGTGGCTGGGAAAGGCCCCCAGGTTTCCGCCCGAGGTTCCCCTCTCCCCGGAAGGGGGAGTCTTCTGTTGCTGGTCCACCACCAAGATTTCCTCTGCTTGGTTTGTCACATGGCTGTGGATTTCCTTTTTCTTTTTAGTTTATATCTTTGCTCTCCTTTCTAAGGCCTGGTGGGTGGGGAGCGGCTGCTACATGCGCTCAGGGTGCCACATCAGAGCCAGAAGCTGGAGAAAATGGCGGGAAATAGTAAGAGAGAACTTGTGTTTAAGGATGAAAGAGTCGCGGTGAGCTGGGTGTGAGAAGGCAAAGGATAGCAAGACAGGATGAGTGAGGGTAGATGCGGCCCTGCAGGAGGACGCCGCATGATGACTGGAGGTTCCTAAGCCACTGGTGACATTACCCAGGGTCTGCTGGGCTAAGGAGAGGAGGGGATATTGCTTATTTGGGTTGGGTTTTTAACTGCCAGTGGTAGAACTGAAAGAGGTCTTAGAGATCTCATAGTCCAACTGTCCTATTTTATTTTTTTAGAAGAGGAGACTGAGGTTCCGAGATGTGAGGTATCAGCCCACATGTGCTTCGTGAGCGCGTGGGGAGAAGGCCCCCAACCAGGGCTCCTTCTCTGACCCTGTGGCTCTGGGATTGGGACCGGCTGCAGCCACGGAGCCCCGACCCCTCCTGAGGGTGTGCCTTTGTCTCCCAGGGCGACTCGGGGGGCCCCCTGGTCTGCGAGGAGCCCTCCGGAAGGTTCTTCCTGGCCGGCATCGTGAGCTGGGGAATCGGCTGTGCAGAAGCCCGGCGTCCGGGGGTGTACGCCCGAGTGACCAGGCTGCGTGACTGGATCCTGGAGGCCATTGCCGCTGCAAGCAAGCCTCTGGCCCCCACGGCGGCTCCTGCCCCGGCCATCCCCAGCACCGCCTGGCCCACCAGCCCACAGAGCCCGGTGGTCAACACACCCACCAGGCCCACGCTGGCCCCCAGCGCCGTGCCTCTCGACTCAGCCACTGCATCTAAGCCACAAGGTACTTTCTGGGGAGACAGCAGAAGTGGGTGTCTGCTCCGTGCGGGGTTGGGTGGATTGGTACTGGCTTTCCGAAGCTGTCTGTGGGGAAGAGATAGGTGATTGATTAGTGATGTCTGTCAAATGCCCAGGCAAAGGCTATTTTCACATTTACTGCCTGATGACACCTACTGCCGGCCTGGAGGAGGGTGTACTCAGAATATCCCGAAGGGTCAGCAAGAGGCCAGTGACCGTGACGATGGGGCCAGGGTGGGAGAGCGACTGACCTGGGGTCACCGCAGACACGAGCACCCACACGAAGCACACAACTTCTCCACCTGTCTCGACTTTGTGGTTTCCGAGGACCCAGGTCCAGTCACTGCCCGGATCTGACCCTGATCCGCCTTTGTGGTCTCACAGACCTGCGAGGCTCAAAGCCAGTCGAAACTCTGCCTCTTTTTTTGTTTTGTTTTTAACACAAAAATCTCCTTTATTCTTGGTTGCTCCTACTCAGTCATTTAACAATTCAAGATTTGTACTGTAATTAATAACGTGAAACTCTGACAGACAGTGGTATACAAAGTCAGTTAAGATGTGCTTCCCATCTTTATTAAATATTGAAAAATAAAGAGTAGGAAAGAATAGTAAAGTACACTCCCATTAGAAAGAATACATGATTTATGTTGAGTACATACCAGTTTTCCAAAGTACTGTATACCTGGCCAAAGATATATTGCTAAAGACACACGTACACAGGGGTACACACACGTGCATACAATCAAATAAACCGCACAACACGTAATATAGAAAAAGTTATATGTAACAAAAATGAAAAAATTTTGATATTATATTGTTTTTGCCTATGGAAATGAGTATCAAATTAACTTCTTTTCATTTTTTTCTGCTTATTTTATTATTTATTTTTTGAAAAATTTTTTTATTGGAGTGTAGTTCTTTAACTGTGCCTCATTTAAAGTCGCCTGCACCCACCCTGCCCCCAAGCCCGTAACAACCCGACTCTGCCTTTGTCCAGAGCCGCCTGGGCTGTGGCCTGTGTCTGCCGTGCTGACACTGGTGGGGACAGGGCTGCTGTGATTTTATCTTCTTTTTCGCGCATATCCCCCCAGCTGGGCTGCGTACTTGTACTTGAGACCTTAGGGCTCCTTTAAGCCTCGATTCCTTCATGTGTGTGACGGGATGATTGTGCCCTGGCCCAGCCAGAGCCCGGAGGCTGTGCCCCGTGTCCCGAGGCCCCTCTGGAACCAGGGTGGTCCCGCCGCCCGCCGAGCGGGCTGAGATGCGCGGGCCCTCCTGTCTCGTCCCCGCAGAGTGCGGGGCCAGGCCGGCGCTGGAGAAGCCCACCCGGATCGTGGGCGGGTTCGGGGCCGCCTCCGGGGAGGTGCCCTGGCAGGTCAGCCTGAAGGAGGGTTCCCGGCACTTCTGTGGAGCCACCGTGGTGGGGGACCGCTGGCTGCTGTCTGCCGCCCACTGCTTCAACCAGTAAGGCCCCCTCGGCTCCCCCGTCATCACCGGGCCCCCCCACCATCAAATCCCCGTGCACGCAGAGACCACTTAGGACCCAGCACGTGGCCAGGGTCACGTCCAGCTGCGGGGTGCGGGGTAGGGGGCGGATGGGGGGCAGCGTGAAGAAGTAGGGGGCTCTGGGGAGTGGCTTCTGGGAGGATCCTGTCGAGCTGGTCTGTGAGGGACACAGAGGGGCCGAGTTGGGGGGCAGGCTCCTCCCCTCCACTCAAGGGCAGGTGGCATTGACCTCTGATTGTCACAAAGCCGTGGGGGTCTCTCATGCCTTCTTGTCCCAGAAGGAAATGAGGCCCGGGGGGGGCTCCCTGCCTTGCCCACGGTCTCGTGGTGCCCTCCCCGGGGCCTGGGTCCCGCAGCTCTGCCCGGTTCCCGGGGGGGCGGCAGGGAGTCTGATCGGCCCCTTCCCGGCAGCACAAAGGTGGAGCTGGTGCGGGCCCACCTGGGCACCGCGTCCCTCTCGGGCGTCGGCGGGAGCCCCGTGAAGATGGGGCTCAGGCGGGCGGTGCTGCACCCCCAGTACAATCCCAGCATCCTGGACTTCGACGTGGCCGTGCTGGAGCTGGCCAGGCCCCTGGTCTTCAACAAGTACGTGCAGCCTGTCTGCCTGCCCCTGGCCATCCAGAAGTTCCCCGTGGGCCGCAAGTGCGTGATCTCTGGATGGGGCAACACGCAGGAGGGAAACGGTGAGCCTCCGCCCCCCACCCCCGCCCGGGGCTCTGGTCCCACCGCCCGCAGACCACTCACCTCTCCACTAACTCAGGGTCGCAAACTCCGGCCCATGGGCCCAGTGCGGCTGCTTTTCATAAATAAAGTTTTACTGGCACGCAGCCGCGCCCACTCACTCACTGATAGCCCCGGGCGGCTTTCCTGCTACAAAAGCAGAGCTGAGTGGTCCCAACAGGCTGTCTGGCCTGTAAAGCAGAACATATTTACTCTGTGGCCCTTTATGGAAAAAGTTTGGGGACCCTTGTGCTTCCCTTTGAGACCTCAGAGTAGCCCCCTTGCAGGTCACCCAAGGTGCTAGGGAATCCGCTCAGGGACAGTGGTGAGATTCTAGGGTGGGACCCGCCTCCTTCTCACGGTGTGACTTTACATCCCTGCAAGGCCGTGGGCCTCTGGGCCTTGACCTGTAGGACGGGGATGGCACCTCCCTCTGGGGTTGTGGTCAGAGTGAAGCCGGCTACTGAACAGTGGTCCCTGTGTAAGTGGCCCTCGGGGGTGGTCTCCTTGTCCTGGCAGCCACCAAGCCTGACCTCCTGCAGCGGGCATCCGTGGGCATCATAGACCAGAAGGCATGCAGCGCCCTCTACAACTTCTCGCTCACGGACAGGATGATCTGTGCGGGGTTCCTGGAGGGCAAGGTTGACTCCTGCCAGGTGAGTCCAGGAGGGACCCGGTTTAGAGAGATCGTGATACGTCCAAACAGAAGATGAGACAGCAGTTTCAAAGTACGTGGTAGATCTACACAAAATATATACACACTGATTTTAAAAGCTGTCTCGTATATGTTAACTGAAGAAAAGCTAATCATACATGAGTACGTATATGACCACCCTGTCACACTTGACACGTGGCTGACCCATTTTTAAGGGGAAACAAATCAGCGCCAGAACATAAAAAGAAGCTAGCTGAACCATGCTATCAAGGCCAGAGAAACACACAGGTAAAGAAATTCAGGGAGTTCCCTGGTGGTCCAGCGGTTAGGCTTGGCGCTTTCACTGCCGTAGCCTGGGTTCAATCCCTGGTTGGGGAACTAAGATCCCACAAGCCGCGTGACATGGCCAAAAAAAAAAAAAAAAGAAAAAAATTTTTTTAAAAAGTAAATGCATAGGCCAGTCTTACTTAGAAGCATAGATGAAAAAACCCTTAATAAAACATTAGCAAATTCAAGCCAGCAGAGTATGTGTTATAAGGGAAACACATCACAACCAAAGTGAGTTGATGTCCTAAAAAGTTTGGCTCCACACAAGACAATCCATTAGTGCTATTCATTGCATTAGTGCACTGAAGGGGAGAAACAGGATAATTGTCAAAGTCACAGAAAAAAAGCATCTGATGGTTTTTAACAACATTTCTAATTCAAAAATTAAAAAATTCTAACCCCGTGATAGACATATAATGGAAACCTACAGCACATCATGCTTTAAATTTTTTTTATTTTACTGAAGTATAGTTTACTTACAATGTTGTGTTAGTTTCTGGTGTACAGCAAAGTGACTCAGTTATACGTCTGTATGTATATACATACATATATATATTCTTTTCCATTAGTTTATTTCAAGATATTGAATGTAGTTCCTTGGGCTATACAGTAAAGCCTTGTTATCTATTTTATATATAGTAGTGTGTATCTGTTAATCCCAAATTCCTAATTTCCCCTCCCCCCTCCCCTTCCCCTTTGGCAACCACAGGTCTGTTCTCTATGTGAGTCTGTTTCTGTTTCACAAATAAGTTAATTTGTGTCATATTTTAGATTCTACATGTAAGTGATATCATATGGTATTTGTCGTTCTCTTTCTGACTTACTTTGCTTAGTATGGTAATCTCTAGGTCCATCCATGTTTTTGCAAATGGCATTATTTCATTCTTTTTTATGGCTGAGTAATATTCCATTGTATAAATGTACCACATCTTCTTTGTCCATTCATCTGTTGATGGACATTTAGGTTGCTTCCATGTCTTGGCTATTGTAAATAGTGCTGCTGTGAATGTTGGGGGGCATGTATCTTTTTGAATTAAATTTTTTTTTTTTTTTTTTGCGGTACGCGGGCCTCTCACTGTTGTGGCCTCTCCCGTTGTGGAGCGCAGGCTCCAGACGCGCAGGCTCAGCGGCCATGGCTCACGGGCCCAGCCGCTCCGCGGCATGTGGGATCTTCCCGGACCGGGGCACGAACCCGTGTCCCCTGCATCGGCAGGCGGACTCTCAACCACTGCGCCACCAGGGAAGCCCTGAATTAAATTTTTTTGTCTTTTCCAGATATATGCCCAGGAGTGAGATTGATGGATCATATGGCAACTCTATTTTTAGTTTTTTGGGGGCTGCGCCGCACAGCATGCGGGATCTTAGTTCCCCGACCAAGGATTGAACCCGTGCCCCCCTGTAGTGGAAGCATGGAGTCCTAACCACTGGACCGCCAGGGAAGTCCCTACTTGTAGTTTTTTCAGGAACCTCCACACTGTTCTCCACAGCGGCTGCACCAATTTACATTCCCACCAGCAGTGCAGGAGGGTTCCCTTTTCTCCACACCCTCTCCAGCATTTGTCATTTGTAGACTTTTTAATGATGGCCATTCTGACCAGCATGAGGTGGTACCTCATTGTAGTTTCGATTTGCATTTCTGTAATAATTAGTGATGTTGAGCATCTTTTCATGTGCCTGTTGGCCACCTGTATGTCTTCTTTGGAGAAATGTCTATTTAGATCTTCTGCCCGTTTTTCGATTGGGTTGTTTGGTTTTTTGTTATTGACTTGTATGAGGTGTTTGTATATTTTGGAGATTAAGCCCTTGTCGGTTGCATCGTTTGCAAGTATTTTCTCCCATTCTGTAGCTTGTCTTTTCTTTTTCTTTTTCTTTTTTTTATGGTTTCTTTTGCTGTGCAAAAACTTGTACGTTTGCTTAGGTCCCGTTTGTTTATTTTTGCTTTTATTTCTATTGCCTTGGGAGGCTGACCTAAGAAAACATTGGCGCGATTTACGTCAGTGAATGTTTTGCCTATGCTCTCTCCTAGGTGTTTTATGGTGTCACGGCTTACATTTAAGTCTTTAAGCCATTCTGAGTTTATTTTTGTGCATGGCATGAGGGTGTGTTCTAACTTCACTGATCTACATGCAGCTGTCCTGCTTTCCCAACACCACTTGCTGAAGAGACTCTCTTTTTCCCATTGTATATTCTTGCCCAGGAGAGTTCTTTTCTTTAGGGTTTTCTGCTGTTTTCTTTTGTTTCCAATGCAAAAGTAAGAGCAATCCTGGCTCAGAGAGAGGTGACTTGCTCAAGGTCACACAAGGTCTCACAGGCCCACGTGGGCGTGAGGCCCGTCCTGCTGAGGTCCTGTGCGTGTCCAGCTCTGCTGAGGAGTTTCTCCCACTCGTGGCAGCACGGGAGCACCTGGCGGTGCCTCTGCAGAGAGGGTGCCGGTATGGTCAGCGGCCCTCTGTCCTTCCTTTTCAGGGTGACTCTGGGGGACCCCTGGCCTGTGAGGAGACGCCTGGCGTGTTCTATCTGGCGGGGATTGTGAGCTGGGGCATCGGCTGTGCTCAGGCCAAGAAGCCAGGCGTGTACACCCGCATCACCCGGCTGAAGGGCTGGATCCTCGCCATCATGTCCTCCCACTCCCTCTCCACGCCCCCGCCGTCCACCACGAGGACGCCCACCAGCAGTCACCCTGCCAGGACGACGGCTGGCTTCACGGTCCTGGGGGTCGTGGCCAGCAGACCCACCCCGTGGGCCACCAGCAGGGTGACCAGCCAACCTGCCAACAGGACCACCACCGCCATGACCACCACCACTAGGGGACAGACACCACCTCCACACGCCACGGAGACCACTGTGGGCTCCCAGCTACCAGGTACCCAGAGAAATGGAGTGACGTGGGTGGGTGGCGGGAGTCCTGTGTCACCTGCTAGGGCTGCTGTGACAGCGTCCCAGTCTGGGGGGTGGAGATGGAGGTGTCGGCAGGGCTGGAACCCTCTGAGGCCTCTCTCCTCGGTGTGAGGACGGCCATCTTCTCCCCGCATCCTCATGTGGTCTCCCCTCTGTGGGTGTCTGTGTCCTAATCTCCTCTTATTATACGGACACCAGTCATGCTGGATTAGGGCCACCCGGACCTCATTTTACTTTAATCATCTCTTTAAAGGCCCCATCTCCAAAAGTCCCATCCTGAGGTTCTGGGGGTCAGGGGCTTCCACTTACGAATTGTGGAGGGGACACAAGTCAGACCATCGTAGGCCCCGACGGCAGGGACCCGGCACTGACAGGGCAGATGCACACGTAACGGCTGGTCCCACAGGCCTGAGGGGGGTACGACAGGGCAGTAACTGGCTGACAAATGAGACAGAGAACATGGCCCTGAGCTTGTGTCTGAGATGTGGAGTTCATTTTTATTAAATATTCATCAGAACCATATGAGGCTGCCATATTTCTGGGTCAAAAGTAAAGCCCCATCTAATGTAGGCAATTTCCTATGGCCCAGATAGATGCCGTCCAGTGTCCCGGGCACCAAGCTTAGAATGGGGCCCGGCTTCTGTTGCCCCCCACATTCACACAGAGGCTGGCCCAGTCAGCCCAAGTCCCCAGACACAGACCTGCACCCACAAAGTCAGGGTTACGGGCTCGCTGCAGCAAGGCAGCGCACGCCAAAGAACCAAGGGGCGGCTCACCAAACAGAGGGAGAGGCAGGCGCTGTGGGATCCGGGGCAGAGGGGTGGAGGGGATGCTGAGAGGAAGCAGAGTTTGACCGGCTCAGAGCAAAGCAGACCACGTGCCTCTCCGGGTACCACAAGAAAGTCGAGTCCAGAGACCCCTCAGCTGAGGTGCTGGACCGGGCTGGAAATCGGGGCACAGTCTCTGTGACTGAGATCCTCCAGGCGCAAGGGGAACTCGCTGCCCCTGCCTGTCCAGCAGGGATACTCAGAGGAGGGGGCGTTTTGATACTTTACGGCTGCAGCGTGTCCTTGGGAGAAATACTGGTTCTTGTTAACGCTGCAGCTGGCTGTCTCTGGGTCGGGCCTCCAGCCTGGTGATTCTTCCTTTTCCAGTAGCTACAGTTCTCAACGTGGGGGCCAGGAGGTGGAGGAGGGTTCCTGACATGGCACATATTGTTCGGTGTGGGGACAGGAGGGCCTTCCCCGACCATGGAGGGCAGGGGAGGCGGCTGGCTGGTGGGAGACAGGGCTGGGGAGGGGGCACTGGCTGTGGAGCTGGAAAACAGCCTGTGGGAATTAATTATCAGATGTGTACCTGAGCGCGCGCGCGCCCCCGCCCCGGGTGCTGACGGCGCTCCCTGCAGCACTCCTCGGAGCTACCCGTTTGGTCTTCCTACTCTTGTGTTCCGAGGGCGCACCCTGTGCTGCAGGTGGGGAGGGGCGTCTGTCACAGGACGGAGGGACGACACTGGGTCACTAGACCCAGGTAAAGAGCCCCTGACAGGGCGTCCAGGAAGACCAGCCAGTGCAGGAGCTGGTGAGACCAGGCAGGGCCTCCTGGGAAGCAGCTGGGGTGTGCAAAGGCCCTGGGGCAGCAGGGAACTTGGCTCCTAGGGACCTGAAAGAGGCCTGGGAGGAGTGGGGAGCGACAGGGGATGCTGGCCTGGCCCCCAGCTGGGGAGGTGAGGCCCCAAGGCTGAGGTTACAGGAACCAAACTTAAATGCATTATCTGAGAAAAGCCCAGAAGAGGCTCGTTTGTAGGACCAAGCACCAGGCCCAGGGTCCCTGGGGGAAGGCGTTTCCCCGAGGTGGGTCCCCCACCCCACTCCCTGCTCCCAGGCGCCGCTACCCAGGACTGCGGCCTGGCGCCGGCAGCAGCGCTGACCAGGATCGTGGGCGGCAGCGCCGCGGGCCGCGGGGAGTGGCCGTGGCAGGTGAGCCTGTGGCTACGGCGGCGGGAGCACCGCTGCGGGGCCGTGCTGGTGGCCGAGAGGTGGCTGCTGTCGGCAGCGCACTGCTTTGACGTGTGAGTCCCGCCCGCCCCGAATGGCCCGTGTCCGCCCCGAATGGCCCGTGTCCGTGGTTCACCGGGACCCAATCATAGCCCGAAAACTCAGGATGTGGCGCCTCCGCGCTTTTGCCTGCAAAGCCCTTTCCCGACACCCGCTGCCCCAGGCCGTACCCTCTTCCGCACAGCCCTCCCCTGGCCACACAGGGCAGCGGGGCGAAGTCCAGTGCCCGACCCCCACCAAACGGGGTGGCCCCAGGCCGGGTCTCCGGGCCAGCGGGACACCTCCATCCCTAGCCATCTTGCTCGGACTGGCACCACCCTAAAGGTCACCCAGTGGGGAGTCCCCTTCCTGGCAGGGTGCGCAGTAGGAGGACCAGGCCAGGGGCCTGCCCTCCACGGAGAAACCCAGCTCAGGATGCGCCTCGCGGTGCCGAGCTCACAGCGGGTGGGCAGGCGGGAGAGCCGTAATATTAGGTGGAAACGGACATAGCTTGTAGTGTCACCTCAGTGCCTGGGGGCCAGCTGGGCGCGTTCAGGCGCGGGGGCCCCCCTCGTCCTCCCTGCTGTTCTAGGACAAAGGGACGACTCAACCGAGGTCAAGTGCCCGATCTGAGGTTCCCCAGCCGACCGCGGACGCAGCCCCCGCGGGGCAGGGTGCCGGGGAGCCCCGGGCGAGCAGCGCCGGGGTGCGGGGACCCGGGCGGACGCTTGTCCCCGACGTCCCGCAGCTACGGGGACCCCAAGCAGTGGGCGGCCTTCCTGGGCACGCCGTTCCTGAGCGGCGCTGAGGGGCAGCTGGAGCGCGTGGCGCGCATCCACAAGCACCCCTTCTACAACCTCTACACGCTGGACTACGACGTGGCGCTGCTGGAGCTGGCGGGGCCCGTGCGCCGCAGCCGCCTGGTGCGGCCCATCTGCCTGCCCGAGCCCGCGCCTCGGCCCCCCGACGGCGCGCGCTGCGTCATCACCGGCTGGGGCTCCGTGCGCGAGGGAGGTAGGCGCGGATGGGCCCCCCCGCCCCCCGAGGGTTAAGGGTCCGGGGGCGTCGGGAAGGACCCCGCCTGCGCCCCCATCGGGAGTCCCAACGGCGCAGGGAGGGCGCGGGCCCACCAGGTCCCTTCTCGCCCGCAGGCTCGATGGCGCGGCAGCTGCAGAAGGCGGCCGTGCGCCTCCTCAGCGAGCAGACGTGCCGCCGCTTCTACCCGGTGCAGATCAGCAGCCGCATGCTGTGCGCGGGCTTCCCACAGGGCGGCGTGGACAGCTGCTCGGTGAGCGCACTGTGCAACTGGACCGGGGCTCCGCGAGCCAGGCCCCACCCTGCGGTGCGCTTCCTCAGTTAGATCAAACAGGGCACCTTTTGGGTCTCCGAGTTTCCACTGGACAGCCACTTCGTGGACACCCCTAAGAAGCCGGCGTTCCCCCCACTGCACCCCCCCCCCCGCCCCTCAGAGGGTCAGGAGCAGGCCGGGCAGAGGCTGTGGGCTGAGGCCCGGTTCTGCTCCTGGACCGCCAGGCGGGTGCCCACCAATGTCTGCCAGGCGGATGAACGCTCACCCGAGCACTGAACCAATTTCCCAGATAATACGAGTGAGGCTCACAGAGGAAGCCACTAGCTGGGGTCACAGGGGGAGCCCAGGTGACACTCCCGTGGTGGCCCAGGAGCACGCAGATCAGGCCAGCCCACCCTTGGCTGCTGCCGGGGAGGTACTGCCTGCTCTGAGTTCCTTTCCTCTCTTCTCTCCTCTCCTCAGGGTGACGCTGGGGGACCCCTGGCCTGCAGGGAGCCCTCTGGCCGGTGGGTGCTAACTGGGGTCACCAGCTGGGGTTACGGCTGTGGGCGACCCCAGTTCCCAGGCGTCTACACCCGGGTGGCTGCTGTGAGAGGTTGGATCGGGCAGAACATCCAAGAGTGACCGCCAAACGGCTGCCCAGGCCTGGGACCAGCGACGCGAAGGTGGCAGGAACCAGCCGGCCACCCTTCCAGAGGAGGGGGTCCAGGTGGCAGGCGGGGGGTGGAGGGGTTGTGGGTTAACTGGGGTGCAATCTAACTGCGTATTTTGTTCCAATAAACACAGCCCCTCGTCTGCAGCCCGCTGGCTCAGCCCTCCATGTCACAGAAACGACGACTGCCCGCCCCTCAGCCAGGGCCCAGAGGTGGGAGGAAAGATGGGGGCGGGGAGGCCTTCCCGGAGAGGGCCACCCCCAGCCTTGGGCAGCCTCACCTTCGAGGCTCCCTTTTATGTGACCGACGCTCCCTGTCGCCCGGGAACCCAGGAGTGCTCGGGAAAGAAGGGGAGGGGGGCGCTGAGGCTCAGTCCCCACAGAGGCCCCTAGAGGGGAGACGCACAGGGTTCTCTGCGCCGCACTCAGCATGTATTTGTGTGACCCCAGGAGGTCACGGTTCAGAAGGGGTGTGGCCACAACTCCCACGTCCAAACCCGGATGCTATGCCCAGGGCATGAGGTTGATCGCCCCGAGCGTGTTGCCAGAGCCGCTCCGGGTCTTTGCTCAACTCTCCGGCCCCGACCCTTAGAAGCGTCCTTGCTCACGACTCTCTGACCCCCCACCTTTAGCGGGAGTGAACACAATCTTTTTAAGTTGAAGGGTCCAGAACTACACACACACACACACACACACACACACACACACACACACACACACAAAGAAAAAAACCAAATGGAACCACTGGGACCAAGATGGCGACAAATCTGACCTCCAACAGACCAAGTCTTGTTATACGCTGATTTGACTATATTAGCATATTAAATGACACACCTACCGGCAGCCAGGACCAGGTATTAAGGATCAAAACAGGATAAAAAGGGGGTGACCCCCCCACTCCCTCGGAAAAGCCCTGCCCCTCCCCCGCAGACTACTGCATATGGGTCCCCATCATTAGCCTCACTCCTCCTCCCTTTAAAATTAAATCCCCCTCACCAGGTGGGCAAGAAGTTCGTCTGTGAACTTAGCTCTCGCTTCTCCAGTCTCTGGCCACTGAATAAAGCTTGCGCATGTCAGCTTCTGCTTCCTTATTCACCCACTCCCGAACTCGAATGGTAAAAGGACGCCACCCCCATCCCGAGGCAGCCAGCCTTGGCGAGGCGAGCGGGTCCATACGATTTAATTCGGGAACAAATTTTGGCACCCAACGTGGGGCCCATTCCGTCCTGTAACTCAGGGCTGAACTCACTGACCCGGGGCTGACAAGGTCAGCTAAGTAACTGGGCAGTTTGCCCCAGTTCTGAACCTCTGGGCCAGTGAGGACTACTGAATTTAGTCTGAGATCTAAAAGCAGCCAAGGATCAAGTGGAGTGTCCCCCGCGCTGCGTAGCTACAGCAAGGATGCTTGCTACAGATCGGGGCAGTGCCCAGGGGACACCTGACGTGGGGTGGGCGCTGACCCCGCTCCGGCCGAGGTTTGGCTGTGAGGGTCGGCAAGTTAAGGGAAAGGATCCTGGTCGTCTCGTTGGAGACAGACCTCAGTCTAGAGGACTGGACTGGTCAGTTGGTCATCTAAATAGAGCCGACCCCCTGGCAAGGGGAGAGGCGAGATCGCACAACTGGTTCCCAGTTTGACTGGCTCCTGGCAAGGGGACTGGACAGGAAGCCCTCCAGACGCCACGGCGTGGCAAGAACACCTCCTTGTTTCACATGTGTGTGATGTGCGCCCTAGTCTCTGTTCTCGGCGCAGGGAAGCGTCAGGCTCTGATCTGTGTGGCCTTGCCTGTCCTAGTGCTCTTGGAAGTAGTACGTGCCGCAACCACAGGTACAGGCTGAGTGCCTACAGGCCACTAGGGCGCTCGCCACCAAACACGCTCTCGTGAAAGGGTGCGTTGGTCGTGGGCCGGGGTAGGTGAGCGCCAGGCCCACTGCCGACTGGAAGCACGCAGTAGAGCACTCGGCCCCACCGCTGCGGAGTTCCCACCTCTAGGCTCTACTCGGAGACCCAAGAGCACATCTTGTGTTGCTTCCTCTTGCCCTAACTGGCCATCCCGGGCAGGGTACACGTCTCTCTCAGGCAGGTCTCTCCCCACTACCCTCCATCGCAGGTCCCTAGGGATCCCTCCTCTGAGACACAAACCCTTTAAAAATCTTGTTTTTGCCACATTTCAGGAAAATCACTTTGCCTGGCTGGGGAAGGAAGAGGACCTCCACATTGTTCAAAGGCCTTGGGTCCTTGTAGCTGAGAGTAGAGAAAATTGGATACATGCCAGATGGGCATTCGGCCTCCCTGCCTGGTTACCTGTCACCGAGCAGGGACACGCCCTCTTTGAACAGACCTCCTTGCCTGCCAGGGAGGCCCTGCGGGCAATTCGCCTGATTGGAGAGAGAACCCTTATTTCCTACTCTGCCTTCACCCTATCTCCAGGGACTGGTGGCTGAAAGCACCCACCTACACTGAGTATCTCCTACAGCCCCACAATGGGTCTGGGAATGTCAAGTCGCTGAATTAAAAGGAGGCCTTGTAACCAAGGCCCTCTCAGAGGGCGCCTCCCCTTCCAGCCCCTAAGCATACTGGTTCAGGTTTCAGTTAGAGCACCGAGACCTCTTGGTGTGGGATCCATACACTTAGCAACCCTAGAACTCCCTTCTCCCCACAGCACTTTTCAAAATGCAAATAGCAGACTTCCCTGGTGGCGCAGTGGTTAAGAATCCGCCTGCCAAGGCAGGGGACACGGGTTCGAGCCCTGGTCCAGGGGGATCCCACATGCCGCGGAGCAACTAAACCCGTGCACCACAACTACCGAGCCTGCGCTCTAGAGCCCGCGAGCCACAACTACTGAGCCCATGTGCCACAACTACTGAAGCCGTGCGCGTAGAGCCCGTGCTCCGCAACGAGAAGCCACTGCAATGAGAAGCCCGCTCGTCGCAACTAGAGAAAGCCCAGGCACAGCAACGAAGACCCAACACGACCAAAAATAAATAAATTATTAAAAAACACCCCAAAACGCGAGGTTACTTCTAATCTCTCTCCCGGTATTGGAGTCTCAGCCTGAGGGTCCTCGTGACCTCCTCCCTCCACCAAGGGCAGCTACTCCCCTTCTGACAGTTCACCTGAGACTCCTGAGTCATCTACCCCTACCTCTCCTGGTTCCCTGATGCCTTCTACTCCCCCCAATCCACCACCCCCTACCTGCCGCCCCCTCCCCGACTCTCCCACCTCCATCTCTCCACAGCTCCCTCGCGGATCAGTCCACTGCACACCCGTAGCTGCGTTCAGTACCAGCCCTTTGGAATCAGTGGGCTATTCCCCCTTCAGGAGGTCCCCAGAGGAGGGGGCAGTATGACCATATGTACGTACCCTTGTCTTCCCAGATCTACATAACTGGAAGGATAGATCCAAGGGTTTGAAGGATACCCCGAGGGAGTCCTTAATTTAGTCCAGGGAATATTCACACCCACTTCCCCACTTGGCGGCTGTCCAAACCCTCCTGAACATCTTATTCTCCGGGGAAGAAAAGGCACTGATTATAACTAGTGCCAGGGAGGAAGTGGATGAGACCCATCAAAATAATGCAGGACACGCTCTACACCAGCCTGGAATCCAGGCCGTTCCCAGCACGGACCCTGGGTGGGGCTGCTGAGAGGAAAACGGCCGGCAGCACCTCACGCGTTTCAGGGGTGTGACTGTGGAGGGCATTCATCTGGCAAAGAAGAAACCCATAAACGGGACTAGGGTTCAGGGATCATCCGGGGCGGAAGGGAGACCGCCCCCCCGGCCTTCCTGGAATGCCTCAGGAGTGCCGGCGTGTAGACGGACGTGAGCCTGGGGTCAGGGGCAGGGCAGGCCGTTCTCAAGGCCCATTCCACTTCCCAGAGCGCCCAGACACGAGGAGAAAACGACAGACTTTGGAGACCAGGCCCCCAGGCCCCCTTCCCAGGGCTGGAGCCAGCATTTCGGGGCTTCAAGAACCGGGATCTGCGGGCGGATCCTGAGGCAGGCAGACGAGCAGAACCAACTGGCAGTATTCTGGCTTCCGTCACTCAGGGTCACCAGCCACCCTGTGATGGTGCTCCCTCCTCCCCACCACCGAAGGGACCCCGTGACATCCATGAGTCGCCAGGGTTTCGAAGACCACACCCACAGTGGAGAGCGGGGCTCAGGGCCAATCAGGGTGCACAGTGCCTGGAGCACAGCCACTGGAAGGGGGTGCCCCAAAGGTCTCGGAAGGAAGCCAAGGGGACCACGGTGTCCTGGCCTACCCTCGCTGGTTCCACACGGGGAAGAAGAGGGCTGAAGGGGCCCAGGGGCTCCCTGAAGGAGTCTTGGCTGACCCTGACCGTCGCGGGTAGAACGGTTGACATTCTACTCACACACGGGCTACCTACTCAGTCCTGAACATCCAACAAGGCAGGATGACCAAAGAAAAATGTACAAGGATGGGAGTGGAAGGGGAGTCACAGGAACGTAATTTTATAGAGCTCTTTTGAGTGTGGTTTGGAAGAGAGAATGTTATCTCATTTTTCTATGTCCCGGAACGCCCAATTCCTCTAATAGGAAGAGACCTACTATACAGATTGGCAGCTACACTTTATCTGAGATAAAAACCTTACCACTGAAACACCTAAGACCCCCTTCTGTTCTGCAGCCCTAGTGCTACTGCCCTCGGCCAAAAATAATAGCCCAGGGGGTAAGGCTCCACACTCCAATGCAGGGGGTCTGGGTTCCATCCCTGGTCGGGGAACTAAGATCCCACGTGCCATGGGGCAACTAAGCCCGTGCACCACAACTACTGAGCCCATGCACCACCATGAAAGATCCCGCGTGCTGCAAGGAGGATCCTGCGTGCCACAACTAAGACCCGGTACAGCCAAATAAATTAATTAAATATTTTTTTAATGGCCCAATTATCCTTAAGGGGGTTAATCCCTCTGTAGGGTCCTGCAACACTGTGGGCAGAGCCAGGAGGGCACCGCTTGGTCAAGGTGCGACCCGGCCACAATCACCCAGAGCAACACCGCTTAAGCAAAGAAGCGCTGGTGGGCACAAAGCTCACTCAAGCAAGGGCTTCTCAGACCCTGCCAGTGCCCTAGCAACCCTTCTATTCTGCCGGTAAAGGAGCCGAATGGGAGATACCAGCCAGTTCAGAACCCCTGGGCCATAAATGAAGCTACGGAGGAGATTCACCCTGTGGTGCGAAAGCCGTACACATTACTCTACCCTAAACCCTGAGAGGACCTGGTACTCTGTTAGACTTAACAGATGCCTTCTTTGTGTGCCCCTAACCCCAAAATCTCATTAAGATTTTGCAATCGAAAGGCAGGAACCCTGACAGCACGAGGAAACAACCGTGCTGGGTGGCTCTGCCCTGAAGATCGTGGTGAGCTCCAGTTAGAACAGGGAACTATGCTTCAGCATGCGGATGACACTCCTATCACCAGCCCCACCAAAGAGCCTGTAACACAGCTAACGCCTTCAATCATCTGGCGGAGAGAGGACAGGAAGTTTCAAAGGAAAAAGCCCAGCTCCCCCTCCAGCGGGTAGAACACTTAAGATTTATAGTAGAAAAGGGCCACAGGAGAGGAAGGGGCTGATGTGCCAGACGGCAGGCACCCCTAGTAAGGGAAAGCAGCTCCAGGGTTTCCTGGGGATGCTTGTATAGGGATTCCCAACTTTGGCTTAATTGCTAAGCCCTTGTATGAACAATTAAAAGGGAAGAACCTTGACTTTTGAAGTGGACCCCCAATCGTGACCGGGCACTCCTGGAACTGAAAAGCTGTCTCGTGAGAGCCACACCCGCCTTCCCCATGACCTGAGCCCAGCAGTCCCCTCCATCTATATGTACATGAGAGAGGAGGAACTGCCCCAGGGGACCTTTCACAAAACTGGGACCTCTGACTCCAGGTCGTAGCTAAAGGGTGTCCTCCGTGCTTACGGGCTGGAGCTGGTACTTCTCAGCTCTTCAGAGAGGCTGACAAATTAACCTTTGGACAGGCCCTGACCATCTGGTACTCCCACCACCTCCAGCCCCTCATAACCCTGCAAGTCCAAGCCGCACTTCTAGACAACACGTCTGTGACTGAGGCCCGGTAGTGTCCTCACCCTGCCCCCCTGCTACCTCAGCCAGGCCCCAGATTAACCCGTGGTCGTGAGAAAGCTATGGAACAGGGTTACCCCCGTCGGCCTGACCTGAAGAGCTCCCCTAGAGAGAATGCAGACTCAGAGTGGCTCATCCACGGGAGGAGCTTTATGAAAGATGGGACACGAAAGGCAGGACGTGGTGGCCCAGGTGGTTTCCATCGCTCAAGGGGTGCAGGCTAAAGCTCTGCCCTCTGGCCGCTCTGCTCAGAGGGCCCCGTTAACTGCCCGGATTAACTGTCCTAACCGGGGCACTAGAGCCGGGGAAAGGAAAGCCGTCAATGCCTACACGCTCACGGGGCCATGTGGAGGGGGAGGGGAACGCTGACCTCAGGGAACAAACAGAGGAAGAATGAGGGAGAAATGATGTAGCCACTGGAGACTACACTCCTGCCTGTGGAAGCAGCAGGCATTCACCGCAGAAGCCATCAGAAGAGAGAAGCAGGAATATAAGAGGAAACAACGGGGCAGACAGGGCAGCAGCAGAGGGTGGGGACAGAGCTCTGATGCCACTCCTGCCCGGTCCCCCAGGGGTAACTCCCATCCGCCCCCCAAAGGAAAGGGAAAAGCCTTTGGGATGCGGCTATTTTAAAAGCCCAGGATACCCGGGGTGATGGTTCCCCCCGCCGGCCTCTGCACTGCAGGCCACCAGGGAAGCTGGCCCGAGCACACGTTATGGGCAGGAGGCCTGTATCAATGGCTCATCAAGTCCATGACTACCCCCAATCTCCGCCATCTCCTTAAACAGGGGGATGAAGCGTGCCCTATCTGCCTCCGGAATAAGCCCAACACTTACAGCCGCCACTGGGGTCAAGGCAGCGACCGCCACCCAATATGAAGGCACGTGTCCAGGTCAGGACTGGCCGGCTGGTTTTATAGTAACGCCCCAGGCACGAGGAAATTCCAGACTCCTGCCAGCTGTGACTGCCACCTTCCCCGGCCGGATCGAGGCGTTTCCCACCTGAACCAAGACTGCCCTGGAGGTCTCCTAGGCCCTGCTCAAGGAAATAATCCCTCGGTTTGGGCTCCCCAAGTCCATCCAGAGTGACAGTGTGCCTGCCTTTGTTTCCCAAATTACTAAGGGACTCTCTAGAGCTCTGGGAATTACATGGGGTTTATACTCCACTTGGACACCAGAGTCCTCAGGAAAAGTAGAACAAATCAAACCCTCAAAAGAAACTTAGAGGGCTTCCCTGGTGGCGCAGTGGTTGAGAGTCTGCCTGCCGATGCAGGGGACGCGGGTTCGTGCCCTGGTCCAGGAAGATCCCACGTGCCGCGGAGCGGCTGGGCCCGTGAGCCATGGCCGCTGAGCCTGTGCGTCCGGAGCCTGTGCTCCGCAACGGTAGAGCCCACAACAGTGAGAGGCCCGCGTACCGCAAAAAAAAAAAAAAAAAAAACTTAGAGAAACTAGGCTCAGACACTTATCAACCCTGGATGTCCCTTCTCCCCACAGCACCTTTCAGAACGCAAATAGCGGACTTCCCTGGTGGCGCAGTGGTTAAGAACCCGCCTGCCAATGCAGGGGACACGGGTTTGAGCCCTGGTCTGGGAAGATCCCACGTGCCGCGGAGCAACTAAGCCCGTGCGCCACAACTACTGAGCCCGCGCTCTAGAGCCCAAGAGCCACAACTACTGAGCCCACGTGCCACAACTACTGAGCCCACGTGCCACAACTACTGAAGCCTGCGCACCTAGAGCTTGTGCTCTGCAACAAGAGAAGCCACTGCAGTGAGAAGCCCGCGCACCGCAACAAAGAGCAGCCCCTGCTCGCCAGAACTAAAGAAAGCCTGCGCGCAGCAACGAAGACCCAACGCAGCCCAAAATAAATAAATTTATAGAATTATTAAAAAACAAAAAGAGAATGCAAATAGCCCCCAAAGGAAAGCTCAGGTTGAGTCCGTATGAGCTCATGTACTGGAGGCCCATTCCTGAAGGACCTGGCTCCAAGACCAACCTGAGGGATATGGAGCGACTGAAATACGCCTTGCAGAAAGGGGAAATAAGCAAAGCTTTACACACCTACAGGGACACGGAACTGCCTTCCCTTTCTGACATCACTTTCCACCGTTTCTCCCCTGGGGACTGGGTTTATTTGAGAACCCAGAAGGCTGGAAAACCACAGGAGCAGTTAGACCCCAAGTGGACAGGACCTTAGCTAGTGATCTTGACCACTCAGACTGCCTGACAATTACACGGCACAGCCCCGTGGACCCACCATACCAGAGTGAAGGCAGCACCCATACCTGAGGAAGAAGTTACTGAGCCACCCACTGCATACACCTGTGAACCTGTTATAGCCCTTAAGTTACTTTTCAAAAGGAAGAACTTACTGATAGATAAGTAACGTGGTGGACAGGCTTAGCAGTTGGCTAAGCCTGTCCCTTATAACTGTCCACATGAAATGAGAGCTTAACACGATAGTCCATTTCTCGGGGATTACAGCATGTGGACAGACTCTATCCCAGTGCTGGTCTGTCACCCCCACCCACAAAGTGATGCCTGTGGATTAAAGGTGTTGCATTTTGCCCCTAAGAATGACAGCACCACTCTCACCTTGGCTCACGGACCTGCTAGACCTACCCCTCCTGAACGCAGCTTTCCTGCGTGGATCTCATCCCTGAAATCAACATCTCCAGCAAATACAAGGCACTCACTCTTAAAGTGCGGTCCTGCGGCCACTGCCCATGTCAGCAGCCCCCACCAAAGGGAGAAGCTTGCAGTAATGCCCTGGGGCTGCTCCGGACTCTGAGCACGGCTTCTTCCATTACCCCACAATTTCAGTGCCCCGGGATTGACCCCTATGGAAATCTCACCCACTGGTACCCTCTGCACCCACTCAACGAATACACACAGGGACCAGACGGGAGATGCGCTTATGGGGGAGGGAAGATGCCAGTTGTCTGGGGTTTAGTGTGGGGCCCTGCTGAGGCCTGGGGAAAAGCCACTAGTCAAGAACCCCCCAATGACCCCTGCTACGCAGGTGGGCCTCTCCCCTCACACTGCAAGGGAACCCCCTCTTGGGCTAGCCACTTAGGGAGGTGGTTCAATTCCTCAGAAGTGTGCTAGGCATGCACTCCCCCTGGGTACCTGGTTCCTTTGTGGCCCGAGAATAAACCAATTGCCCCATCAGAACAACCCCAACTCCTTCCCTTCTCTGGGGTGGGCTCTAGCCTCTCCTTGCTTAAATAATGCCCAATTTATGAAACAATGCACACTAGGCCGGCCAAGTTCTAGGAACCTAGGTATAACCATTCATAACATCGGTATCACCTAGCCCTGAGATCAAAGGACAATGGGACTCATTCTGGCAGGAGCAGGGATAGCTCTCCGACTGGTGGCCCCCTGGGGAGGTCTCACATACCATGAAATCACTCTACAAGATCTCACACCGGGGGGCTACCCTGGTGGCACAGTGGTTAATATTCCGCCTACCAATGCAGAGGACACGGGTTCGATCCCTGGTCCGGGAAGATCCCACATGCCGCGGAGCGGCTGGGCCCGTGAGCCATGGCCGCTGAGCCTGCGCGTCTGGAGCCTGCGCTCCGCAACGGGAGAGGCCACAACAGTGAGAGGCCCGCGTACCGCAAAAAAAAAAAACACAAGGTCAAGAACCAAGCTCCATCTGGGATATGGTCACGCAGAGCCCCCGCAGCTGAACTGGTTTCTTCCACTGCTTGGCCCACTAACTGCTATCATCCTCCGGCTCACCTTCGGGCCTTGTCTCCTTGACTGCCTTGTCAACTTCGTTAGTAAACGGCTTGAAACCATCAAACTTCAGATGATACTAACACAAGAATACAAGCAACTGGGACTGCATCCTGGTGACAATCAAACTTATTTTAGGTTAGTCAGAAATCCAGAAAAAAACTACACCCACGTTCGGCAAAAAGCAGCTTCAGCAATCAAACCTTCGCCCTTCAGTGCCCCCTCAAGAATGAGGAGCAGTAACAAGGGAAGGGGGCATTTTGTTGCCAGATCTAAGCCAGGTCTTTGCTCCAAATCTGCCACCCTCCCCGCCACACCTTCAGCAGGAGTGAACATAAATCTGTAAGTTAAAGGGTCCAGAGATAAGAGACGAAGCCACACGCACAAAGAAAAAAACAAGTGGAACCAGCTGGGACCAAGATGGCGGCAAATCCAACCTCCAACAGACCCTGAACCTCATTATGTGTTGATTTTACTATATTAACATATTAAATGACACACCTACCAGAGGCCAGTACATACATTAAAGACCGAAACAGGATAAAAACGGTGTCCCCCACCCCCGCAACTCCCTCAAAACAGCCTTGCCCCTTCCCCAGTAGGCTAATGCGTGTACCTCCCAATCATTAACCTCGCTCCTCCCTTTAATATTAAATCCCCCTCGCCAGGTGGGTGAGAAGTTCAGCTGTGAACTTAGCTCCCGCTGTTCCATTTATTCGGCCACTGAATAATACTCGTGCTATGTCAACTCTGCTGCGGCCCCAGCAGGGTCCACAGGACTTAATTCGGTAATGGGCGCACAAGGGGAGGTGGCAGCGGGGCCAGGGCTCTCCCAAGACCCAAGCTACACCCACTAACACGTGTGCATGTAGGCGGAGGGAACGGGAAGAGTCCCAATTGTCCCAGCACCAATCCTGTTCTCATAAACTTCTGGCAGGCAGTACGCACAGGCTGGCCCCCGCCTCACAAACAGCATTTACGGAAATGGGTCCGGGACCAGGGCAAGGCTGGGGGGTGGCCTGCTGGCGCGTGGCGGTCACATGTTGGCTCGTTCCCGCTGCAGCCGCGAGTTATAGGCACGGGACACGGTGTTCCAGGCGTCCATGTAGCGGTCCATGCACATGGCGATGCACTTCTGGGGACGGGGAGGGCGCACGGCTCAGGTCTGGAGCCCCCACCCCCGGCAGCGGATTGCGCACGCGCCGCGGCCCCATCGCGTCGCCCAGTTAGTCCGCGTGCATGCGCAGAGGCCTCCCCGCCGGGTCCGGGCCCGCGACCCCGCCGGCCCCCCGCGTTTACCTGTTCCGAATTGTCCAGGGAGCCCCCCGGCTTCCCGATGCACTTCCGGAAGCACTTGTCCGTCATCCTCTGTGGGGACACGCGAGCCCTCAGTTGCGACGCCGGCCCCCGGCGGGCCCCGCCACCCTCGGCCCCCCGCCCCCGCCCTCGCCCCGGACCTGCAGCAGCTCTTGCGCGTTGGCCACGGCGATCTGCACTTTCACCTGCTCCATGATAAGCCCGGGGTCCAGCTTCCCGCTGCCGGAGCTCCCGAAATCCGAGCCGAAGCCACCCTCCATGGCTCCGCAAAGTCAACCGGACAGCGGCAGCGTGTGCCCACCTGCACCCACGCCGGAAGTCGGACACCGCAGGGCCCCACGGGAAATGGCGTCCGAACGCGCTGGGGGCCGGGACTACTGCTCCCATAAGGCCGCGCGGGACCTCCCGCGCATGCGCAGACAAGGGCGGACCAGAGTCGGTTTCCCGTGTAGGACTCCGGGGAGAAGGGAGGGACACGGGGAGAAGGGAGGGACAAGGGGCCAGAGGCCCGCCCCTCCGCGCTCAGGCTCCGCCCCGCCAAGGGTCCCTCCGCACTTGCGCACGGGGCGGTGGGTGCGTCTACACTGCGCCTTGGGCTGTGGGGCGGGGTGTTAAACCAGGGCGTCACGTGACCAAAAGCACTGCGGAGTGCCAGTGCATCAAGTGGGAAAAGAATGCAGAAAACTAGGGGGCCGCGGGGTCAGAGGGTAGGATCCTAAGACACCCGCTTCACTAGGGGCTGGGGCTCCTGCTTCAGCAGCCTGGCGTGGGAGTAGACTCAGAGTGAGAATTTAAAACCAAAATGTTTATTGGAGTGTTGTATAAAAAAGTTTCCAGTCATAAAACGTGTATTACAAATCGGAGAAAACAAAAGACCACACGTTTGGCATGCATCGTAAAAATCACCAACAGATCTATGAAACGTGTCCAAACAGCCGAGTTCTTGAAACCGAGCCCACTAGCGTGTAGTGCTGATGATCCCTTTCGGGCTCAGAATTAAGACCTTTCCAGTAGCTTTAATGTCCTTGAGGAATGTCAGTCCCAGCTCGGATATGCTGATATAAATAGAACTGCTGGGTAGACGGTGTGGGTAAAAACGAGCCCAAGTCTGAGCTTGGCTGCTGTGGCAACAGCTGAGCGCCCAGACTGCGGGCGGGGAGCGGGGGGGGGGGGGAGGCACTGGTGTCTCCCAGGGGTTGATTCCTGCCGGCCACATCCCCGGAGGCCGTCCCTCCCCAGGGCTGGGAAGAGTGGGCTTTCTCCGGAAGGGTGCTCCTCATCACATGACAGGGGTTTAGAAAAAAGAATCGCTTCTGCATCATTTTAAGTGGCTTAATGTTAAGTATGTTTAAGGGCAAATGCAAATTCGATTTCCCAGGCCCTGGCTGACATTGTAACATTGGACTCTGCTCCGTGTTTTCAAATACTTGGTTACCAATGACGGTCACCAGCCTCCAGCCACAAGTGGCCACCAATCCAGTGCACCCTCCCCCCACCAGCCAAGGGCATCCCAGCGCCTGTCTGGGCCACTTCCAGGCTCCACCCAAGATCTCAAGCAGGCAAGAAAATTCATCTGCTGGGAACAACCCCTACCAGTGAGCCTGGGGGCTCTGCAGGCACTAGGGCAGCCCTTGGGCTGTTTTTCAGGACCTCTGGGCCTGCAGGGAGGGTGGGGCCCTCTCCCTTCCTTCCTGTCCTCGAGCCCAGCCTGCAAAACTGCTTCAGCAATTCAGACCCCAAATTCCAGGACAGACCTCTGATCCCCAGAGACTCTCAAAATACCTTGAAGGATGTAGCCAGTGCACTTCCCACTTGCTTGAGTGCCACCTAGCCCCACCCTCCCAGCATCTCATCAGGCTCCCCAGACCCTCACGCTCCCTCAGCTCCTGCTACTTCTGGGAGAAGGAAGACAGCCTGCGACCTCACAGAGGAAACACAGCCCGCGGTCCAGGGACTCAGGTGGCCATGGAAAGATGCTCGGACTTAAAGCCAGAGTCTGCAGGGGATTCTAGGCTCAGCAGCAGCTTAGTTTTGTCGGCCACTGGCACCTTCCCGGCCTGCGGCTCAGGCCTCGGGCCCTCGTCGCCATGATCGAGTCCCAGGGAAAGGAGGCAGGTGGGCTGCTCCCGGCCTGGGGTGGGGGCAGGCCACCTCCATGGCTCAGTATTGCGTCTTTTAAGACTTGAGCTGCGCTTTCTGAAAGAAGTTTGCCGTCTGGGGCCTCAGAGCCCAGAGAGACAGGCGCCCCAATGCCACCCCCTCGGGGGACTGTCCTGGTGACCCTGGCATACATGAGCCCCTGAGGTGGGATCCAGGCAATGTGTGTACTGACCGATGTAAAAAAATAAATATCTGTTAAAAAAATAACTTCTGTGTATCTACGTGGCAGAGGCGTCGAAGGTAAGCTGATGCAGGGAGGGGGCGGCCAGGTGGCCAGAAGCTGGACCGTGACATGGAGCCATCCCGTAGGGGTCAACTGGCCCGGGCAGGTCTGTCTCAGAAACACCATTTCAGCAAGAAGTTACAGAGGAAGCCGCGATATTAGTATATGCCCAAGAATACACGTGAGTCAGCGTGCCCTGTGCACAAGGCACAGAGTCGGAGAACGGGGAGTCCAGCGTCTCGCCCTGAAGTCACCCTCCTCCGATGGGAGGGTGGGAAGCGGTGGTTACAGGTGGACATCGTGCTGGAGCCCAAGGCATTTGTTTCCCAGTTCGTCACACCTGTCCCCTCAAGGCTTACCTGAGGACAAGTCTTATGATGGATCCCCGTAAGGTGAGGAACTCAACTGCAGAAAGCCCCAGAAACGTGAGGTTCCAGCAGCCAGAGAGGGAGCCAGGAGGCCGACCCCACGCACCCCAATTCCTGAGAGCAGAGCAGAAATTGTGACAAACCCCGAAGCCCAGGCCTGATGGTAAAAGCCTGCGATTCCCTTGTTCTGGCACTCGGTTGGCTGAGCCACCAAAATTCCACAGGGTGCCCCTTCCCCCCACCAGGTCAGAACCTGGATTCCGAATCTGGTTTTTTTAAAAGCTTAATAAAACAAACAACTATTGGGTTCCTACGTGCAGTTCTGCTCTGTCCACCTCAGGCCTCCTCTCCCGCCCTGACCCCAGGCTGCAGCTGAAACCGAAGCGCTGGACGGGCCCCCTGGACTCCCAGCCCAAAGCCTGTTAGCCACTCGGCTCCTGGGCCCCAAACTCAACCGAAAGGTGAGAACGGGGCACTTAACACTCTGGACAGTGGTGATGAAGGGCCCAGGGAAACCCAGCGACAGGAAAGTTCAGCAGAGACCCACCCCCACGCTCTGGCAGTTCGCTTAAAAACTCTCTAGAAATGTACCAAGGACTAAAGAAGCCAATGATATAAAAATAGTTTTCAGTGGCCCTGGATAAAGAAAGACGTGTGACGAGGCATGTTCGGTTCACATGACGCGGCAGCCTCGAGAGGTGGTCCTCGGATCCCCCTGCAAGGAAGGACGGCACCAGTGAGGAGGCCAGGAAGGTGGCTGGTGGCCCCAGCCCCCTCCAGGAGGGCCTGGACCGGGGCAGGGCCTGAGCCACCATGAGAAGCTCAGCTCCCGGCAAGATGACCCCAGCCTCAATGGTCCCTGTTCCAGAACCTTCCATGTCTCCCTCACCTCTGTTCTGAGCTACAGAACACGGTACAACTGTTTCAGACCCCGGAGCATCTTGCACTTATATCTCATTCAGTGTGGTTCCTTGGCTCCCCACCTTTCCCCCAAAGCCATTATTAAGCCACCAGCACCCCACTCTGGAGGAAACGTGGTAACAGGGGGTTCGCTGAGAACCCTCGGGGCTCCACCAGAGTCACTTTGAGATGCAACAGGCTTTGAACACCCCACTCCCAGGGTGCCCGGGCCAGTACCCTAAGGTCCACACAACAAGCAAGCCCGGGAGGCAAGGGCAGCTGGCTCCATGGCCTGCCTCTGGCTGTGAGCTCTGCGGCCTGGCCGAGCCAGGGCGAGACCTGGGAGGTGCCCAGAGCAGCCGCGTAAACAGGGCCCACAGGCGTGTGCACGTGTGAGTGTGCGCGTGCCGCCTGGGAGCCTCTACCTGCTGATGGAAAAGATCCTCCTCTCCAAACTCGGCCGCCTCGTCCTCACCCTCCTCCCCGTCCTCGGCCTCCCGCACCACCGAGGACTGCTTCACAGTTCTCATGGCCACTTCCTGTGCAAGACAACACAGCAGCTGCAGACGGCCACCCCAGGTGCTGGGGGCCCAGCCCACAGGCGAGGTGGTCAGGATGCTCGGATGCCCAGGACCAGGCCCAAGCTGCGCTCACGTGCCCTGCTGGCCAAGTCCCCACCCCAGGAGGGACGCCAGGACCGAGGCAGAGGGAGGTGCTCACCTCCCCGTCAGCATTGACCAGGATGGTCCGGAAGCTCTCGCCCGTGCCCCAGCTGTTCTGGCTCTTCCACACGAGCGTTGACGGGGGGCTGTGAGCCACCCCTGCACCGGCTGCCCATACCTGGGGACACAGGAGGGCCTCCTGGTTAATGTCAGCTCCAGTCCCAGTGGCATGTACCACCAGCCGGTCCTCTATCACAGGCTCCCTCGATGCCCTGGGTGTTTAATCCTCCTGGCCCTACTGGGTCCTAGCTAGAGGTGACAGTCACCAGGGTATGGAAGAAGAGACTGAGGTTCACAGTGACCAGGGCAAACGGGCCAGGCTGGAATCGGAAGCCCTAGAGTCCATGCCTATTGGCTGTCATGTGTCTCGCCAGTGCCTGGACAGACAGCCCAGACAGCCTGGACTCAGCCCCACCTCCACCATGGACCCCCAGCACATCACTTAGGCCCTCCCAAGGGCTCCAGGGAAGCCCGGATGAAGAAACACTGGCACACAGGTGATCTGTGACAGCAGGCAGCTGTTCTCAGCGCCGGGGCTCCATCCCTGTAATGCTCTCCCCCCGCACCCCGGTCCCCCCACCCCATCCCAGTCGCACCTCACATCCTGCCCGCTCCCTCTCCGCAGCCACCTACCGTGACCGTCTGGCCGGCCCGCAGCACATACTTCGGCGTGAACTTGTAGGCGATCTCCTCCCCTTCTAGGATCTGCCTCTTGATCCTCCAGTTGCCCAGAGACTGATCCTGGCAAAGGGGACGGGCGTTGGCCCACGTCTCCGAGAAGACCCAGCGGGCTCCCCACGGGTTGGGTGGGGGCCTCACCTTGTCCGAGCTGTTCTTCAGCTGCACGAACTTGCCCTCCAGGTCGATCTCCTCGATGCTGATGCTGCCCGAGGCCGAGGCCTGCTGGGCCAGGCGGAAGCTGCTGCTGCTGGAGCCGGTGCCGCTGGAGCCCGTGCCCGGCGGCTCCTCCACCTCCAGCCGCTTCCGCTTGCTGCGGCCCAGGCGCCCGGACACGGACACGCTGCTGCCGCTGCTGCTCGATGTGGCCCGCGAGATGGTGATGCGCGATGACGGGCTGGGGGACAGCTTCAGCCTGGGGGGCGGGGTCGCGGGGTGCCTGGTGACTCAACCCGGCCGGCCTGGGACAACATGCTCGCCTCACCCCCACCCCCGCCGCGCCGCGCCGCGCCCACCTCTCCTCCTCGCCCTCCAGGAGCTTGCGGTAGGCGCTGATCTCCATGTCCAGGGCCAGCTTGACGTCCAGCAGCTCCTGGTACTCGGCCAGCTGCTGCTGCATCACGTCCCGCATCTCCGTCATCTCCCGCTCCTTGGCGTCCAGCATCTTCCGGAACTTGTCCCGCTCCCCGGCCACGGTTTCCTCCAGCTCCCGGATCCGGTCCTCGGCCGCATTCGCCTGGGGCGGGGTGCACGCGCGTCACAGGGGGAAGCCCGGCCACCTCCGGGCCTCTTCCCCGCACCGACGACGGCGGGAGGGACGACGGGACGGGGCCTGAGGAGGGGTCAGGGGGCTCTGGCGAGTCACCTGCTTCTGGAGGCCGGAGAGCTGGTAGCTGAGGGACTCAACCCGCATGCGGGCCTCCTTCAGCTCCTCCCGAGCGGCGCTGGCGGCCTTGTCGTTCTGGTCGGAGCTCAGCTTGGCGTTGTCCAGCTGCGGGGACACAAGAGTGCATGAGAGCCCGGGAGAGCCCGCGCGGGGCTGGGCGCGGCGCTGGCGGGGCAGGACGGCGCACATGCGCACCTTGGCCTGGTAGGTCTGCTCCAGCTCCAGGCGGTACAGCCGCACTTGCTCATCGTGCTGCGCCCGCAGCTCCTCCAGTGCCTGGGCCATCTTGAAGTCATACTCCTGCTGCCGGCTGCTGTCCACCTCCACCAGGCGCCGCTCGTGTCGCCGTCGCGTCTCCCGCACCTCCTGGGGACACAGCCGCGCGCTCACCGCCCCGGCCTGCTCACCAGCGTCCCGGACCCACCAGGGGCTGGACCGAGGACACGGTTCACCACCACTGAAGAGCGGCTGCCCAGCGTCTCCCAGCTGACGGCCGATCAACACACGTGTCCCTCCACACATGAGAGCAACACTCAATCATGAAAAGGGGTGAAGCCCTGACACTCGCTACAACGTGGATGGACCCTGAGAACACGAGAGAAGTGAGAAAAGCCAGACACAGGACACGCAGCGTGTGATTCCACCGATGGAAACGTCCAGAACAGGCAGATCCACAGACACAGAGAGTGGGTTCGTGGTTGTCAAGGACTGGGGAGGGGGATGCAGTGACTGCCGATGGGGACAGGGCTTCTATTGGGGTGACGGAATGTTCTGGAATTAGATAGAGGTGATGGTTACACAATACTGTGAATGTGCTAAATTTCATTAAATTGTATACTTTAAAATAGTTTTGTTATATTAAAAAAAACTGGAACGCTAATGGTAACGGGTACAGTTTCTTTTGGGGGGGTGACAGAATGTTCTGGAATTAAGCAGTGATGGCTGCACAATTCTGTGAATGGACTAAAAATCCAGTCTAAATTGTAAACTTTGAAAGATTTCTGGTATGGGAATGTTTCAATAAAGCTGTTATTAAAGGAATTCCTGATGGAGCCCATCCCGGGTGTCTGAGGTCCGAGACAGGACAGCAGTGGGTCGAGACAGTGACCAGCTGACAGATGCCCCAGCCACATGTGCCAGGAGTTGACCAGACAGCGGTGGAGTCAAGGGCAGAGGGGGCAGCCCCAGAGCTCAGGGCCTCTGACTGTTTTGTGGAACAATAGGAATTGTTTCTAAAGAAAGCCAAGCATTTATAAAGTGGTGTGGTGGAACCTCAGCGAAACGCCCACCCCGCCCCCAGGCCCGCCTCAGGGACCCTCCCACCCCGCCCCCCCACCACCACGTGGCCTCCTCACGGGATCCCTGACAGATGTGAGCTTCTTCTTGGCGCCCCTGGCCGCTCTGGCTAGAGCGGGGCCTGGCTGGAGCTGGAAGCCGCTCTGTGGCTGCATGGGCACCCTTCCCACCAGCACTCTTCCAGAGCAGTGAGCGCGGGAAGTGGCCCAGCCCCCAGGGTTCTGTTCTGCACCACGACAGCACAATGGGCTGTGATGAGGTGGGAGGGCCCGGGGAGCCCCGAGGCCCAGCGATGAGGAGGCGGGAGAGGGTCTGCAGGGGGCTGAATTGGGGCCCTCCCAAAAGGTGTGCCCATGTCTTGGTCCCCAGAACCTGTGAGTGTGACCTTCCTGGACAAAGGGTCTTTGCAGATGTGATTAAGTTAAGGGTCTCAAGACCATCCTGGATTATCCGGGTGGCCCTAAATCTGAGGACAAGTGTCCTTGGAAGACACAGATGAGCAGGGGAGAAACAGAGAGAGACGGCCACATGACGATAGAGGTGGGCATCAGGGTGACGCGGGAAGGAGGGAGCACCCTGGTTCCGCCGGGCGGGGCCCCACCTCCTCAAAGACGTCCTTGCGGAAGGCCAGCTCCTCCTGCAGGCTCTGGCAGCGGTTCTCCAGGTCCACGCGCATCAGCGTCTCCTTCTCCAGCTGCTTTTTGGCCACTGCGTGCCCATCCTCCGCCTGAAGACGTGGGACAAGCAGCTGGTGACGCTGTCTGCCTCAGAAGGCGGTCCTTGGGGGCCTGCAGCCCACCCACAGCTACCTTGGCCAGCTGGGCCCTCAGCTCCACCACGTCGTTCTCCAGGGCGCGCTTGTCGCTGAGAGCAGCGGCCAGCTCTGCCTCACTCTGGTGGAACACGGACTCCAGGTCCTTGACGCGGCCCTGGGCCACCGTCAGCTCGCCCTCCCTCTTCTTTGCGCTGAAAGTCAGGGGCAGAAGTTAGCAGGCAGCCCCGATGCCCAAGGCCAACTTCACGTCTGCCTCTGGGCCCCGGGCCCCGACCTAGCATCCCTCTCAGTAGCAGGGCCTCACCTCTTGGCACCAAAGGTGCCCCATCTTCAAACCCACTCTGTATCGGGGGACCCCGCCAGCCGCTCAAAATAGCCCTCAAGACGTGGGTTTTCATGTCCTTTCCCAAGACTTTTGGGCACAGGAAGGGTCATTAGAGGAGAACTCTGATTTTTTTTTTTAATGTATTATTTATTTATTTACTTTTTTTTTTTTTTGGCCACGCCGTGCGACTTGCAGGATCTTAGTTCCCTGACCAGGGATCGAACCCTCACCCTTGACAGTGAAAGTGCCAAGTCCTAACCACTGGACGACCAGGGAATTCCCTGTGTATAATTTATTAAAGTAACAAATTAAAACCTCGGCCTGGGGCTTCCCTGGTGGCGCAGTGGTTGAGAGTCCGCCTGCCGATGCAGGGGACACAGGTTCGTGTCCCGGTCCGAGAAGATCCCACATGCCGCGGAGTGGCTGGGCCTGTGAGCCATGGCCGCTGAGCCTGCGCGTCCGGAGCCTGTGCTCCGCAACGGGAGAGGCCACAACAGTGAGAGGCCCGCGTACCAAAAAAAAAAAACAAACAAACAAAAAAAAACCTCGGGTCTTTGAAAAGTCAATCTCATTTGTAAACTTAAGCTATTTTAGGCGGGCTTGCCCAGCTTCTAACAGACAATTATCTCCAACATGAAATATTTAAGATGCCAAATCGACTTTTCTAACACACAACTCTTAAAAAAGGGGGAACATTTCTGAACGCTGCTCTAAATCTCCTTGGGGTTGACAGCTTGCCCACTTCCTCACCAAGGAACTGAAACTGCCCGGCAGCAGGGGGGACAGCCAGGGTCTCTCCCAGTGGACACTGCAAGAGGTGGAGCAGCAGCCCTGGCAGCCCACCCCCTTCCCTGGTCCTGACAACCACAGACGTCCCCAGGACCATGCCCGGTGTCCCCTGGGGGCAGGACCACCCTGGGTGACAACCACTGGCAACACCACACCAGTTCGAGGGGACGGGGCATAAAGTCCGGTGACTTCGGCCTCCAGGCTGACCCTGTCCTCACAGGAGCTCTGTGCAGGTGTTGCACGATGGCCTCTATGAGGGTCTGGGGGCCTGCAGCCCACATTCCTCAGCTTAAGCCACACAGTCCCGGTTCTTCCACTCACGGCGTGGGGCTGCAAATCCCGCATCCCTGGAGGGTTTGGGGAAACTAGAACCATCTGACACATCATTCCTGAGGACCAGCTTCATGAAAAGACCGTCCTCACACTAGAGATACATCTGCCAACACCCCTGTCTTCGTGGAGAACTTTCTCATAGGTGCAGACAGCAGTGCAACGTGCTGCCCTCAGCTGTGACCAGGCGCGGTCCGAGGCTGGATGAAGCGGGAGGGGACGGGTGTGTGCGGGGCAGGAGCTGCTGGGCGTGGCCCTTGAGCCGGAGCCATGAAGCCAGGGGCTGGGCCTCGTCTTTGGCAGGATCGGGGCGTCGGGCAGAGCAGAGGGCAGAGGAGTGAGGTGAGGTGCGCGGGCAGGTCAGCCACGAGGCGAGGGCGACAGCAGCAGAGGGATCAGGAAACGTGACAGACTTCTAGACGTCTTCACCCCATTCTAGGGCTCTGCAGAACGACACAGAATGGTCCAGAAAGCAGGGGTGCCAGCAGCCCTCACTGGCTTACGTGCCTGCTTCTTAACAGCTTCCAGGTGCGAAAGCAGATTCCTCCCCTGGAGCCCTAATTCCTGGAGGATTAGGCAGGAGCACCCGGCCTGTCAGTCCTCCACTTGACGACCTGCGTTTCCATCATCACAGGGTTTTCGCGATATATTTGGTAGGAAAAGAAAAGCACTGCTGTAACCTGTCAGGAGGTTCACCTTGCTCGCTGTCACGTGCCACCCACACCTGTCTGCGAGGGCTCTGAGCCGAAGAGCAGGAAGCGAGGCTGTTGGGCGAAGCACCTGTGGAAGTGAGTGCCCACAGCCCGGGAAGCTTTCCTCCCAGAGCAGGGGCCAAAGCAAAAGCCACCAGCCCGGGTGCCCGACAGCGGGCACAGCTGCTACCCTAAGCTGTCGCGGGAGCCTGGAACACGGCCGAGGGGCTGGGACGGCATCACGACACAGGTGCCATCGATGACCAGGCTCGAGGTCAGGAAAGCCTTGTGTTGTCTGACGGCGTCCACCTTGAGTTTAAATTTAAAAAGGTGGAAAAGAAATGCACCAGGTTGGCCTCGGAGATTCTGTCTGGGCAGAGGCTCATGGAGACTTTCATTTTTCTCTTGAAATTAAATGCATTATCTGCTTTCTCGCCAGGGAGCATCTATGACTCTGATAAGCAGAAAGAAACGTGACCTCTCGGCCCAGACAAGGAGCAACACGCAGGTTAAAGGTGTCTGGGAGGTTCAGGGCCTGAGAGGGGCCGGGGGAATTCCAGAATTCTCCTAATCTTCTCCAAGAAGCTCAAGTCCCTTTTTAATTAAAAAATGTAATAAATTAGGAATCCCCTAGTGGTCCAGTGGTTAGGACTCCGCGCTTTCACTGCCAAGGGCGTGGGTTCAATCCTCGGTCGGGGAACCAAGATCCCGCAAGCCGGGAGGTGTAGCCAAAAGGGAAAAAAAAAAAAAAAGTAATAAATTGATGGGATATCCAGTTTACCTGGCTGTTTTAAAAGTATACAGATTGCCTGTGCTGCTCATCAAAGACCAGGTGACTATACTGTGCGGGTCTGTCTCTGGGCTCTCTGTTCTGTTCCACGGAGGAACCAGAAACACATCACCAAGTGACAGAAGACAGTCTGAGAAGGCGACACACAGTGATTCTAACTCCAGGACATTCTGGAAAAGGCAGAGCTATGTGGGGACAGTAAAAGGATCCTCCTTGGTTTCCAGGGGCTGGGGGAAGGCGTGAGTCAGAGGAGCACAGGGGATTTTCAGGGCGGTGAGACTACTGTGTGATACTGTGATGGTGGGCGCGTGTCAGTGTGCCTTTGCCCAAACCCAGAGGCTGCAGGACACCAACGGAGAACCCCTATGTCAACTACAGACTGCAGCTAAGAAGAATGTATTAATATTGGCTCTTCCATCATGACAAGGCGGCACACCCATTACTGCAAGGTGGTCATCATCGGGGACCCTGGAGGGGGATTTGGGGAAACCTGTACCTTCCACTCATTTTCCTGTAAACCTAAAACTGTTCAAAAACAAAAACAAAAAAAATCCCTATTAATGATAATTTAGAAGTCTACTAATGAGAAAAAAATGAAAAAGAACCCTGCAAACGTGAAGGTGGCAGTCAGCTGCTGCTGGGACTATGAACGAGGACTGGAGCCCGGGTCCAGGCCTCAGTCCTGGTCGCTGCCACGCGAAGGGACCATGGATGACTCCTCCCCACACCTCATCCTCGGCTTCCCCTCTAACCGGAGTTGATGCCAGCCAGGACCTGCTGGGGTCGCCGTCAGCAAGGAGAAGATCTGGTGTTCCTCACGGAGTCCTTTATCTAAACACTCCACGAGTTTACATCACTTTATTCCTCCTGCTACCATCACCATCAGCACCGCCTTGTCCTCCAAATTTCCTGAGCCTTTTACTCAGGAGCAGGTGGGAGACGGTGCTCAAGAACGGGAAGAAAAGGTCACCCGCCGCCCCCGGCTTCCCCGGCTGGGCTCTGTGACCTGGGGCACCCCTCCTCTGGGGAAGGGGAGAGGCACAGGGCTACCAGCTACCAGGGATTCAGTCCCAGGAGAGCTGCTGGGTTTTAATTCTTCCTGGGGCCAAATTATATTGGGGGATAAAGGCTCTAGACGGGGTGGCCAGAGGGCCAGGCCACAGAGGCCGCCCCCACCCACCCAGCGGCCCCCAGAACCCACACGGCCCGCTCCCAGGAGGGCTGCCCGAGCCAGAGGCCCCGCTCAGACGGGAGCCGTCACCTCACACAGGGCGACAACCCCTGCCCCGGGCCCCTGTGCGCCCCAGAATCAGGTGACATCGTGCCGGCTGCAGCCCCACCTCTTGTTGGCTTCCTCCAGGTCGGCCCTCAGCTTCCCAGTTTCGATCTGCAGCCGGGCTCGGTCCCGGGCCGTCTCGTCCAGCACCCGGCGGGCATCAGCCAGCTCCGCCTCGTACAGTGTCTTGATGCCGCTCACCTGGGGGGACAGCCAGGCCGAGGTGAAGCCCACCCTTCCCCACCAACACGGCTCCCGCTCACCCCGACACTGCCCCACCAGCCCCGGGCCACACCAGCCTGTCCAGGTCACTGGTCCCCATCACTGGCCGCTGCTAGGTCACACCTGCCAGCTGGGCACACACCTCAGGTCTCCCGTCAGCCTCCCTGCCCCGCGCCAAGGGGTACAGGGCCGTGAGCGTGTTTACAAATATCTGGAACCAACAGGACAGTGAGACACCACCTCCCCCCACGAGGATGGCTACCGTGGAAACGACAGTCGATAACAAGTGCTGGTGAGGTTAGGGAGGAATCGGCACCTCCACGCACGGCCAGGGGATTAAAACGGTACAGCCACCACGGCAGACGGTCTGGCATTTCCTCAGATGGACAAACAGAGCAACCACCAACCCAGCAATTCCACCCCCAGGAATCTACCCGGGAGAAATAACACACATCTTACACAAGACCCATGCGCATGCGTTCACAGCCCCATCGCTCCTAATGGCCCCAACGTGGGAACCACCCAAATGCCCATCAGCAGATGACAGATAAACAGAATGTGGTCCCTCCACACATGGGAGAATCACTCAGTTGTGAGAAAGGGTGACGCCCTGACACTCGCTCCAACGTGGACAGACCCTGAGAACACGATGCTCAGTGAGAGAAGCCAGACACAGAAAGGACACACGGTGTGTGATTCCATCCATGGGAAACGTCCAGAACAGGCAAATCCCCAGGGACAGACAGTGGGTTCATGTCAAGCGACTGGATGAGGGTGAGGGGGTGACCACTAATGGGGCCCGGGCTTCTTCTTTTTTTTTTTTTTTTTAGTGCAATTCTGTTTTGTTATGGTTTTTTTGAGATATAGTTGATGTACGATATAAGTTTCAGGTATATGACACAGTGATTCGCAATTTTTAAGGGTTATACTCTATTCATAGTTACTAAAAAATATTGACTATACTCCCTGTGTTGTACAATATATCCTTGTAGCTTATTTACTTCATACCTAATGGTCTGTTCCTCTTAATCCCCTACCCTATCTTGCCCCTCCCCAAGAAGGGGTTTCCTTTGGGGAGATGGCTGCACAGCTCTAAATATATTAACCACTCCTGAACTTAGAGCAGAGTTTAACCGGGTGAACTGCATGAGACAGGAATTATACCTCAATAAAGTGGTTAAAACTCTTTTGGGGGCTGACACAGAAGGCAAAGGGTGACAAGGCAGCTGGCTTTGAAAGTGGCACCATTTCCCACAAAACTACAACAGAGCAGTGAGTGTCTGTGCCAGGGGTCAGAGGTCAACTTAAGGCCTGGGAGGGTCACTCCCCTCCCTTGCACAGGAAAGGCCCCTGAGCTGACGAGGCTCAGGGGAGCTGCCAAGGGCCTGCCACTTGGTTGGGTGACCACCATCCCCGTTTGCCTGGGACCGAGGGGATTCCAGGATGTGGGATTTTTGAGGGTTCAAACCGGAATGTCCCAGGCAGATCAGAACAAATCCAGAAGAGGTGGGATTTAATAGCCAGTCTGATCTCAGACTCCCACCCTCTCCGGCTGGGGCCTGGCTCTCCCACCTCAATCCAGCACTCCTGGTCACTTCATCCCACAGGTAGGGGGGGTATGGGCTCTTAGCCCCATTTCACAAATGGGGAAACTGAGGCACAGGACAGCACACTGCCCTCTCCTGACCTGTCAAGGTACAGGGCAGAGCAGTCCGCTGGGGGCAATTCCGAAAGGGGGACACGCAGGGGATGTGTCTCTGCCCTCTCTCCCCGCCCATCCAGTCACCTTCCAGGACTTTCCTAACCCCAGTGGAGGGCCTGGCACCTAGGCAGGGATCTCAGACAAGATCTCCGGCCCCACAGGCTGGGTTCCTACTGGGGACCTGTCTCTCCAGCCTCCCCTCATGGCACGAGGGGCGCAGATGGCCCAACACGACAGGACATCATGGTGAGATCAGAACAGGAACTGTTGGGGCTCAGGGGGCAGGAAACCCAGCACGAGATCCTGCATGTACGCCTGATGCTTATCCACAGTGGACGTCAGCATTAATTTCGACTTTTAAAATATCCCATTAAGATACCACTCATGGGGACTTCCCTGGTGGTCCAGCGGTTAGGACTCTGTGCTTCTACTGCAGTGGGTGTGGGTTCGATCCCTGGTTGGGGAAGTTCCATGTACCACGCGGGGCGGCCAAAAATAAAAAAAAGGTACCACTCACACCCCTAACCCGGCCTGCCCATGAGAAAACACCAGATGAACCCCAATGGGGACACTCCTGTCCCCACCTCACAGCTGCCAGGGCCCCAGGAACCAGGAAAGGTGGGGAAACAGCACATCCCACAGGGGCCCAGGAGATGGGAGACCTGGATGTCACAGGGGTCCTGAGGGGTCCTGGGGCAGAGAGGATGGTGGGTCAGCTCAGGAGATCTGAGCAAAGCTAAAGTGATGCAGCACTGTCGGAGAGCGAGCTGTGAGACACACTGACGTGAGATGCTGATGGGGACCCAGTACCGCCCTCGACCTTTGTCTATACACCTAACACTGACCCAAGAAGTAAGTTCGAGGGGATTCCCTGGTGGCGCAGTGGTTAGGAACCTGCCTGCCAATGCAGGGGAGAGGGGTTCAAGCCCTGGTCCGGGAAGATCCCACATGCCGCAGAGCGACTAAGCCCGTGCGTCACAACTACTGAGCCTGCGCATCTGGAGCCTGTGCTCCGCAATGGGAGAGGCCGCGACAGTGAGAGGCCCGCATACCGCGATGAGGAGTGGCCCCCGCTTGCCGCAACTAGAGAAAGCCCTCGCACAGAAACGAAGACCCAACACAGCCAAAAATAATTATTTTTTTTAAAAAAAGAAGTAAGCTTGAGCAATTCAAAATACATCGTGCGTTCATCTCTGTGAGCGAGAATGTGGGCGTCCCACTAGACTCCGTGCCCAAGGCGAGGGCCTCACTTGTCCTAGGCCATCTTGGGTGACTCTCGGGGGTCTTGTTAAAGAGCAGGCAGACCTCAGGGACACAGAGGGTCCCGTTCCAGACCCTGCAATAAAGCGAGTATCACAATAAAGCGAGTCATACGAATTGTTTGGCTTCCCAGTACACATAAAAGTTATACACAAAAGGACTTCCCTGGTGGCGCAGTGGTTAAGACCGCGCTCCCAATGCGGGGGGCCCAGGTTTGATCCCTGGTCAGGGAACCAGATCCCACATGCATGTTGCAACTAAGAGTTCATATGCCACAACTAAGGAGCCCGTCTGCTGCAACTAAGGAACCGACATGCCACAACTAAGGAGCCGGCGAGCTGCAACTAAGGAGTCTGCCTGCTGCAACTAAGACCCGGCACAACCAAATAAATTAAATAAATAAATAAATAAGTTTTTTTTTTTTTTAAAGTTATGCCCAGGGAATTCCCTGGCGGTTCAGTGGTTAGGACTCTGCGCTTTCACTGCCAAGGACGTGGGTTTGATCCCTGGGAATGGATCTTTATCCCCCAAGCCGCATGGCTCAGCTAAAAAAAAAAATTTATGCTCACACTACCCTGCAGTCTATTGACTGTGCAATAGCCTTGTGGCAAAAAAAACAATGCACAGACCTTATTTAAAAATACCCTATTAGGACTTCCCTAGTGGCGCAGTGGATAAGAATCCACCTGCCTATGCAGGGACATGGGTTTGATCCCTGGGCCGGGAAGATCCCACATGCCGTGGAGCAACTAAGCCTGTGAGCCACAACTACTGAAGCCCGCGCACCTAGAGCCCGTGCTCCGCAACAAGAGAAGCCACCGCAGCGAGAAGCCCACACGCTGCAGCGAAGAGTAGCCCCTGCTCGCTGCAACTAGAGAAAGCCTGTGCGCAGCAACGAAGACCCAACACAGCCAAAAATATATATAAATTTTTTTTTAATTTTTTTAATAAAAAAAATAAAAATACTTTATTGCTAAAAATGCTGTCAACTGAGCCTCAGCAAGTTGTAATCTATTTGCAATAGTAACATCAAAGGTCACTGATCACAGATCACCATAACAAATAACACAAATGAAGAAACTGGAAATATCTGGAGAAAGATCAAAACGTGACACAGAGACCTGAAGGGAACAGACTTGCCCAAGGCAGTGTTGCCACAGACCTTCAATTTGTAAAAATGCAGTGTCTGTGCAGCGCAATGACCCGAGATGTGTCTGTGCTCGGTTCTGACAGCGTTTTGGGCGTGTGCGCGCATGTGCACACCCATCTGTGTGTCTTAGTAAGGCAATCCTCTACAGCCAGGACTGCAAACTCAGGCCCAGGCGCCAAAATTCCAGCCCACCACCTGTTTTTGTCCAGCCTGTGGGACTAAAATGGTTTTTATGTTTTCAAATTGGCTGGGTGAAAAAAAAGAAAAAGGTATCTCATGACACAGGCACCCATATGAAGTGCACATTTCAGTGTGTATACATAAAGCTTTATTGTCAGGCAATCTGCGCATTCCTCCATGTACTGCCGGGGGCAGCTTCCCCACCACAAAGGCCGAGCTGAGTGCTCAAGCCTGAAACCATCAGCCCACAAAGTTGAGAACAACTCCAGCCCTTTCCAGAAAACATCTGCAGAACCCAATCGACAGCACTGGGACGATGGAGAAAATTCTATCTAGAGGAGGACGCGCAGATGGCCAATGTCACAAAGGCTCTTTCAGACCAGTGAACAGGGGTTCTCCGGGCAGGCCTGTGCCTCCCTGCACTGTGACACTTGGGACAAGTGTTTAGTTCTGCCTTTAGTTCTGTCTTTCCCAGCCGGTGCTGCGCAATCGCCGAGCTTGAGGATTCCCAGCAAATGTGCTGCCGTGGAGGAGCAGGGCTCGCGTCACCCGACGTGGCCTTTTCCTGGGGTCCCAGACTTACCCTGTGAGGACCCGCCTGCGTCCCTGGGATTGAGAACCACAGCCACACACCGGCCCTCCCCAAACTCCCAGAGCCCAGCTCAGCTCTTGCTCCCGGGGTCCACCTGGGGAGCACACTCCGACCCCTGCAGCAATGGGACACCTGGGCAGCAAGGGGGAAGAAAGCGAACCCAGAGGAACTCAACATCCAGATGCAGAGGGTTCCCAGAGAACCCCCCTCCCTCCCTGGCCCACTCCTGCCCCCTCAGCACCCATGATCCTTCTCAAACAGAAATCTGGCCAGCCCCCAGCCTCCCAGAAACCCTCCAGTGACATCTGCACGTGGCATTCGCCCCAGTACCGCTCACCCGGCCAGAAGATGCATCATCTGACTTCCGATGGGAAAGGCTAGAGTCTACAAGTGGCCAGCCCAGGCTTGTGGATGGGAATGTGACTTTTTACCTTATGCCCCTGGACCCTTCGGATTGATTACAAGCACACAGTGTGCTCACAACATTTTAAACTGCATCATCACAGGATTCCTTAAGTGGCTTCTCAGCCTTGACACTAATGGCATTTGGGGCCAGATCATCCTCTGTGGGGGACCCTCCTGGGCTCTGCGGGGTGTGGAGCAGCATCCCTGCCCCCCTCCCAAGTGTGACAACCACAGATGTCCCCAGCCATCACCCAGTGTCCCCTGGGGGCAGATTCCTTCCAGGTGAGGAGCTGCTGAACAGGTAAAGTGCCCTCTGGGAGGCCTGACACACCACGCCCCCCACGCCCTCCATGCCTCATCCCACCTGCTCCAGCCTGAGCCCTGGCGGCTCCCTGAACCTGCCTGGCCTGCCCCTCCATAACCCTGGCCACTTGCAGGTCACTCCCTCCGCACCACCCACATGACCACACCACCTCTTGCTCCAGTAGGTTACTGGCTCTCTCCACTGTCCAGCTGAGAGGGGCATTTGTCATCTCACCCCCAAGCTCTAGGACAGCAAGCTAGTGGGAACTCCCCACTCCCGCTGCAAACACGCCTGTCACCTGGGTGGCCCCAGATCCTGAGCACAGCCCTGGGGGGTGTTCACCGTGGGGCTGGGCTCCCCTGCTCCCACCCAGCAGTCCTGCATCCCAACCAGCCTCGGCAGCTGCCCAGACACATCCAGTTCCCCAGGCCCAGCCCCTGCATGCACTCTCGGGCACAACATCTATCCAGTGGGGGCCAGCACCCCACGTCCATCAGGCCCACTAGGCCGCCACCCCCAAAGGTCAGCACGGTGGTTCAGCCCGCAGGTGGGACAAGAGGCTGGGGGGAATGATCCCGGGCGCTGACCAGCCTGGCAGGGGGGACCTGGGCCTGCATCCCGAGGACATGCATGCACTGCTGAAGCAGGTGGCCACGCTCTGGGTCGGGCCATTCCAGCCCCATTGTACAGACAACAAAACCAAGGCTCTGGGAGGCTGAGTGACCTGCCCAAGGTCACAAATTAAAAGCAGGGTTTGGATCCCGAGCCTTAATCCAATCTCAGGCAACCTAATACAGCACCACCAGCCACCAAGTCTTCTACCTCCCTGGATGCCCAAGCCACACTTTCTGGGCCCATCCCTATCCTAGGGACCATAAAACAGGGACAAGAGAACCCACGGGATCCTTCATTTCATTGCTTTTATTCTACAAAACAAATGTGGACTCATTATGGCCCCACAAACAAGCCCCCAAAGTAGGTATTTATTATTATTTCCAATTTACAGAAGAGGCACTGAGCCCAGAGAAGTTAAGTGATTTGCCCAAGATCACAGAGGGTACGTGGCTCCCAGAAATGACCCCCCCACCTCCCCAGGTCCCTGAGGCTCTCCTCCCAGAAGTCGGTCACTGGGCCCATTCTCCGGAGTGGGAGGCCAAGGCTCAGAGCGCTAAGTGCCAGCTTCAGACCATGACTCTTGCACGGGGCCCACAGGGGAACCACATGGTGGGCATCCCTCCCCCTTATTCTGAGGAACTGCCCTGGGGTTGGGGCGGGGGGCGCCAGTGGGAGAAAAGGAGGGCACTAGGTTGGCAGCCAGACACACCAGACACACCCCACTCAGGACCCCCAGACACCAGCCCTCACATCCCCTTAGGGGACAGGGCTTGTCCAGCCCCTTCTCCCTCAGTCTGCACCAAAACTTCCCGCTGGTTCCCCAAGAACTCATGCCTCCCGCTCCCCTCACATCCCCCAGGACAGGGCAGGGGCTACCAGGCTACTAGGCTCCTGCTCACCAGCCAAGGGGTCCCAGGGCCCAACTAAGGGCCTCCCGAATTTCCCATGGGACTTGGGAGACATCAGATTCCCCCCCCCCGACCCCCGCCCACCCCAGGCCCTGGTAAAAGACCGAACCTCCTGCCTAACCCCACTCCAATCACCGAACTCCCCAGGATTCATTACAGGACCCCTGCAAAGTTCCAAGGAGAACTGAGACCACTGACTCACCCCAGAGACCCCCCTGAGACCCCCCACCCCTCCTCAGGACCCCCTCAGAGGGTCTGAGATTCCCAGTCTCCCCAGAGACCCGAGAACCTCCCCCGTTTCCTCCTAGGACACCCGAACACCCAGACACATCCCCCAAGACTCCCCACAACTCCCTTAGGGGTGGGGTACACCCTGGCTCACACCCCATCACTCAGGGGCCCCCCAGAACTCCCCGAATCCCTTGGTGGGCAGAGCCTGCCCCATCTCCCCCTGCCCAGGCAGGCCCCTCCCTTCACTTCCCCAGGCACAACACCCCCAAGGTCCCCTGGGGTTCCCTCAGAGGAGTGGACCTGCCCAGTCTGCACCCCTCACTCAGGCCAACCCCCCTCAGGGGACTGGTCAGCCCCAGACTCATGGGATCCGTGAAACACCCAGGAGACCCCCGGTGGGTGGGGACCTGCTCCAGGGTGCACCCTCACTCGGGGCCCCCCAGATACCCTGGGGACCGACCCACCAGAGGACGGGACTCGCCCTAGTCTGCACGTTTCTCAGGGGATCACTCGGGGGGCGGGGCCGGCGCCAGTCTCCACCTCTCGTACGGGGAGAGGGGGTAGAAACCCCTGGGGAATCCCTCGTGAGCGTCCGTCCTCGCCTCTACCCCTCACTCAGGCCCCCCGAACCTCCCCTGGGACTCTCAGAGGCAGAAGCCCGCCCCGGCGTGCACCCCTCACTCGAGGGACCCCGAGATCTCCCCAGATCCCTCGATGGGCGGGGCCGGAAACAGTCTCCACCTCTCGCACTGGAGGAGTCCCCGAAACCCGCCGGGGACACTCAGAGGCCGGGGCCCAACCAAGCGTGCGACCCTCGCCGGGGCCCCCGAAGCCCCCTGGGGACGCCTCGGTGGGCAGGGCCCACCCCAGTCTCCCCCTCTCGCAGGGGCGTCCCCGAAGCCCCCCGGGGACCTTGAGAGCCCCGCCCGCCCCAGCGAGAGGCCCCGGCGCCAGCGCCCACCTCGCGCGTGGTCACCTCCTCCCGCTCGGAAATCTTGAGCTGGAGCCGGTCGTTCTCCAGCTCGAGCGCGCGGACGCGGTCGATGTAGTGCGCCAGGCGGTCATTGAGCTCGCGCAGCTCCTCCTTCTCCTGCAGCCGCGACAGGCGCGTGGGCGACAGCGGCGTGGCGGGCCCGCCCGCGCGGCCGGGCGGCGGTGTGGCCATGGCGGCTGCGGCGGCGGAGGCGGCGGCGGCAGCGGCTCGGGGCCCGCGCGGCTCGGAACGGCGGCCGCGGCTCGGCGGGCTCATTCAATCCGACCCGCCGACCAAGATGGCGCCCGCAGCCCGCCGCCGCCGCCGCCGCCGCCGCCGGGCAGCCTGGAACTTGTAGTCCGGCCGGCGCCGCGCGCGGCATGGCGGGAGCTGTAGTCTCCCGCTCAGTTTCCCGCGCTGTCCCGGAGCCAAACCGCCGGGCTCCAAATCCCAGCTGGGCCAATGCGTGAAACCGGGTTTATTTCCGGGATTCAGTTTCCCCTCTTGTATAACCTACCTACCTACCTCTTTGGAGATTCATTAAAATTAAAGGTGGGGTGGTGAAGGAACCTCAGAAATATGTTCGGTGATCTCACCGATATGTGGAATTAAAAAAAAAAAAATCAAAAATACCCCAGGCTCTTGTAGATACTGTCAAGTTGTCCTCTGAAGAGGTTTACCAGTTTACACTTTTGCAACAATGTATGAGATTGTCTGTTTTCCTGAATTGCTGTCAACCCTGAATCATCTTTTATTTTATTTATTTTTTTAATTTATTATTTATTTTATTTTATTTATTTTTCGCTGTGTTGGGTCTTCGTTGCTGCGCGGGCTTTCTCTAGTTGCGGCGAGCGCGGGCTACTCTTTGTTGCGGTGTGCAGGCTTCTCATTGCGGTGGCTTCTCTTGTTGTGGAGTACGGGCTCTAGGTGCGCAGGCTTCAGTAGTTGTGGCTTGCGGGCTCTAGAGCACAGGCTCAGTAGTTGTGGCTCACGGGCTTAGTTGCTCCGTGGCATGTAGGATCTTCCCGGACCAGGGCTTGAACCCGTGTCCCCTGCATTGGCAGGCGGATTCTTAACCACTGCGCCAAGAGGGAAGCCCTGAATCATCTTTTAAATTATTTTATTTATTTGAATTTCTTTTTATGTCCATAAGCAAAGTTTTGCCATTTTCTTTTGTGTATGTGTGTTTTTGTTTTTGTTTTTGTTTTGAGTTATAGTTGATTTACAATGTCGTGTTAGTTTCATGTGTACAGCCCAAGCTCATATGAACAGAGAACAGATTGGTGTCTGTGGGTGTGGGGTATGAAGTGGGTGAAGGGGGTCAAAGAGTACACATTTCCAGTTATAAAATAAATATCATGGGGATGTAATGGGCAGCATGGTGACTGTAGTTAATAATACTATACTGCATATTTGAAAGTTGCTAAAAGAGTAGATCTTAAAATTTCTCATCATATGAGAAAAAACCCTGTAACTATTTGCGGTGACAGATGTCACCTAGACTTACGGTGGTGATTGTTTCCCAGGATATACAAATATCGAATCATTAGTTTGTACACCAGAAACTAATGTTATGTCAATTATACCTCCATTTTGGGGGGGAGGGGAGGGGTACGCGGGCCTCTCACTGTTGCGGCCTCTCCCGTTGCGGAGCACAGGCTCCGGACGCGCAGGCTCAGCAGCCATGGCTCACGGGCCCAACCGCTCCGCGGCATGTGGGATCTTCCCGGACCGGGGCACGAACCCGCGTCCCCTGCATCGGCAGGCGGACTCTCAACCACTGTGCCACCAGGGAAGCCCTATACCTCCATTTTTTAAAAAAAATGTTCAGTGAAAGGAGGCAGACACAGGCCTCTCTTGCCTTCGAGATGGCCCACACTCCGTCTGTGGAGTGTGTTTCTCTCTAAATAAATCCACTTCTTACCTATCGTTTTGTCCCTCCCTGAATTCTTTCTGTGATGAGACATCAAGAACCTGAGCTTCATTAAGTCCTGAGACCAGCACAAAACCCCCCACCAGATGGAAGATGTTCCAGAGAGAAGGTCACAGTTTGGTAACCTTGAGAAGCTCATCAAGGGACCATCTGAGCCCAGATTAAAGGAGCACAGGCCCTTCACACACCCTAATCCTTATCAGCAGCACCCCTCCTCGAACTATTGCTATAAAACTCCTCACCAAATCCCCCCAGGTTGGGACACACAGTTTTTGGCGGGTGTGAGCCCATTGTGTCCCCCTTTGCCTAGCAAAGCAATAAAGCTATTCTTTTCTACTTCACCCGAAAAAAAAAAAAAAAGCCAGACACAAAAGGTCACAGAGCGTATGAGTCCACTCATATAAAATGCCTAGAAGAGGCAAAATGATACAGCAGGGTCTGTCCAACTCGGCTCTGTGGACATTTGGCCCCCATCACTCTCTGTGGGGGGACCATCCTGTTCATTGTAGGATGTCAGGTGGCATCGCTGCGCTCCCCCCACCCCGGCCACCTGATGCCAGCAGCACCACCACACCTTCCGATCCAGACAACCAAAAATGTCCCCAGATGTTGCCACATGTCACCGAGCGGACAACATCACCCTCAGTGGAGAACCACTTCCTTCCCCTAACCCTGGAACTTGCCCGCTGTTCTTTCTGCCCTGAGAACCGCCCCCCCCATACATCTCACCTCGGGGGACTTGGTGCAAACAGCCTTCCTCGGGGACCCCAGCAAATCACACACTGAGAACTTGGATTCCTTTACCAGCCCTCTGGGGTGTGGGGTGGGACGGCCTCCCCGCTGCGCGCGGGCTTTCTCTAGTTGCGGCAAGCGGGGGCTACCCTTCGTTGCGGTGCGCGGGCTTCTCACTGCGGTGGCTTCTCTTGTTGCAGAGCACGGGCTCTAGGTGCGCGGGCTTCAGTAGTTGTGGCGCGCCGGCTCAGTAGTTGTGGCGGGCTGTAGAGCACAGGCTCAGTAGTTGTGGCGCATGGGCTTAGTTGCTCAGCGGCATGTGGGATCTTCCCGGACCAGGGCTCGAACCCGTGTCCCCTGCATTGGCAGAGGGATTCTTAACCACTGCGCCACCAGGGAAGCTTTTTTTTTTTTTCTCCTGTCTTGAATCCTGATACTCACGCACATTCCCCTCTTACCAGAAGCAAAGCCCCCTGCCCTGCCCCAGCACCCAGGCAGGCACGAGTCCCTGGCCAGGCTGTGACTAGGCTCTCAAAAACTAGCTCGTACTTGGGGACCGTATGTCGTAGCCTTTCCCTCATAACGGTAGGAACACCGAATGCAAAACACAGTTGGTACAACGTGAGGGCGTTTAAAGCAAAATAGGAATAAGTGATACTACAGGAGGCGGGGGCCCGAGGGGAGAAAAATGATGGAGGTTTGGGTTTGGGGGTGGCATGGGGTCACCTTTCCTCCCCTCCACCCCCAGACTTAGCTGCAACCCCCTCCCCATCACAGGTCCCGCTGACAACCGCCCCGGGCCACCCAGTAGCCTGCCATTCAAGGCCCTGCAGGGTCCCACAGGCCGCCCACCGAGCTGGCCCCTCTTGGCACGTGGGTGCCCCATCCGTCTCCAGGTCTTTGCCTGTGCTGTTCCCTCCTCCAGGAATGCTGTTCCCCGCGCCCCATCCTCCCCAACCCCCCTTTCCGCGGCTGCGCCCCTACTCTCCGCCCTAACCTGTGCCGCGAGCCCTCCGCACCCCCCCAATCGCGGACCCCCCCGGGGGCCAGACTCCAACTCCCAGAAAGCCCTGCGCTTCCCGTGGGTGCGGCCGGAGCGTCCACTCCCCTTGTTCAGTTTGGGAGGCGTTGGCAATTTTCAAATTTTGGCGCTGAACGGGCGGGGCGGCGGCAGCTGCGGCCAGAACCCCTCCCCACGCCGGAGCCCGAGGCCTGGGCACTCCGCGGGCTCCCCAGGCGCGACACGCGGCGGCGGCGAGGGGTGGCGCTCGGCCCGTTTTCAGGACGGGAAACTGAGGCACGGGGCGATCCGGGGACCTGTCCCGGGAACCCCTGCAGGGGCGGGACGAAGCGGGGTTCGAACCCGCGACCCTCTGATCCCAGGGCGCTAGAAAAGTTAATGGCTAATTGCTGCCTGCTTTGAGGGTGGAGGGTGCGGGCGGTGGGCGAGAAATCACCGAACCCGAGAAGGTCCGGCCAGGCCCTGTCCCCTCTCCCTCCCCCATCCCTTCCCCATTCCCCTATCCCTCCCCCTTTGCGCCGCCGCCCAAGCTCCGCGCCGGAGTTTGGCGCCAGATTTTTCAAAATCTCAGCGAAACGGCTGCCGCTGGCTCCCAGCCCGGATCGCGAGCCTTGATCCTGAATTCCGGCGCCTGGATCTCAGCGACCGCGGATTCTGGAGTCTGGACTGGGTGGGGGAGGGCTCATTCCAGAGCCTGGATCTGGGGGGCTGTGGATTCCAGATCTGGGGGGGGCAGAGATTCCAGAGCCTGAATTTTGGGCACCCTGATTCGGGAGCCTGTTTTGGGGAGCTGGGATTCCGGACCCTGGATCTGGAGGGCCCTGATTCCAGAGCCCGGAGGAGGGCGGGTTCTGGAACCCCAATTCCTGAGCCTGGAGGCTAAACCTGGAATCTAGGATCAGAACTCAGGAATCTGGGGCTGGAACCCTGAAATCCCAACTGAAATCTGGGGGCAAGGAGAGAGTTGGGGCCGGAGGGACAGCTGTTTGTTAAATGGGTTCCGGAATAATGAAATCAACAAATATTGGGACTTCCCTGGTGGTCCAGTGGTTAAGACTCCCCGCTTCCACTGCAGAAGGCACGGGTTCGATCCCTAGTCAGGGAAGTTCCAGATGCCCCGTGGTGTGGCCAAAGAAACAAACAAATACTGATTGACATCTCCGCCTGTCAGGCACTGGGGCTGTATCAATGTCCAAAACAAAGATCCCTGGGCTTGGGAAGCTGACAAGGATGAAGTAGGAAGACAGAGGAAACAGATACCTAATGAATAAGTGAATTTTATGGCATGTTAGAATATAATAAGGTGGGGGGGTGGAAAAAGCAGGGTGAGGGGCTTGGGAGCATTTGAGCTAGGGGGTGCTTTTTTTTTTTTTTCGGTACGCGGGCCTCTCACTGCTGTGGCCTCTCCCGTTGCAGAGCACAGGCTCCGGACGCGCAGGCTCAGCGGCCATGGCTCACGGGGGCCCAGCCACTCCGCGGCATGTGGGATCTTCCCAGACCGGGGCACGAACCCATGTCCCCTGCATCGGCAAGCGGACTCTCAACCACTGTGCCATCAGGGAAGCCTGAGGGGGAGTGCATTTTTAAACAGGGTGGGCCTCTTGGAGGAGGTGGCATTTGAGCAAGGACTCGAAGAGAAGGAGGGGACCAACCAGGTGAACAGGTGGGGAGAAGCCTTCCAGGGAGAGGGACCAGCCAGCACAAAATCACACTCCAGGATGGTGGACATGGCAAGGAATAAGAATTTCCAGTGGGTGGAGACAAGTACAGTATTAGAGAAGGAAACACATGTAACACCCGTGTATTAGTCATCTAGTGCTGGGTAAAAAAACACGGTAGCTTAAAGCCACTCATGTTTCTTATCTCAGTTTCCACAGGTTGGGAAGCGGGGTGGGGCTTAGCTGGGTGGGCTGGCTCCAGGCTTTATGATGCTGCAGACAAGGCGTCCCCGGGGCAGTGTCGACTCCCAAGGGCATTTGTACTGATCTTGGAAGGATTCATGTCCTTGCTGGCCATTATCCAGGGGCTGTCTTGGTTCCTTATCATGTAAGAGAGGATTTGATTTGGGTTTTGAAACCCTCACTGTTTGTTGTAATAGGGAAACAAAAAATGAAAATGGCCCAGATATCCCATATAGACCAGTGGGAACTATACTCAGTATCTGGTAATAACCTATAATGCAAAAGAATCTGAAAAAGAATATATATATGTATAACTGAATCACTCTGCTGTACACTTGAGACTAACACAACATTGTCAATTAATTGTAGTTCAACAAAAAAAATTTTTTAAATAAAAAAAGGACACAAGCAGAAACTAACACACCATTGTAAAGCAATTATACTCCCATAAAGATGTAAGACAAAAAAAAGGACACACACAAAAGAAAGGACACACCGACACCTTTGTGTAGACTCACACAGTGGAATATTATACAGCAGTGGAAAACTAACACACAGAATGACCTCCCAAGCATAAGATCATGCAAAAAAAGCAAAGTGCAGAAGAATATCTACAGTATGCTTCCGTTTTTATAAAATTCGAAACCCAGCTAAACTAGCTGATACGTTATTTCAGTATGCTACAAATGTTAGAGAATTGAAGGGAAAAGTGGGGACGTGATTAACCCAGAAGTCAGCATAGTGGTTGTGTTTTGAAAGCTGGGCGGTTGTGAATGTCTCTATTCTTAGCTGCACGCATAAATTATAGATGCTCTTTGTGTGTTTGATGTATTTTGTGTTTCAAAAGTGAAAAAAACAACCTCCCTCAGACTGCTGTGTGGAACAACATGGTTCCAATAGAAACAGAATATCCCACCACAAAAAAGAAACGATAATTACGCAATAATTATGTGACCGGATAGAGGTATTAACTGCTCGTGGTAATCACGTTGCAACATATAAATGTATCAAATCAACACGTGAAACTTACACAAGGTTATATGTCAATTATACCTCAATTTTTTTTTTTACATCTTTTGGCCGCGCTCAGCATGTGCGATGGAAGCCGTGCCCCCTGCATTGGCAGCGTGGAGTCTTAACCACTGGACCACCAGGGAAGTCCCTAATTTTTAATGTTTTACTTACCCTGACATACCCAAAATATTCTAACCAATATTGTAATCGACATACACAAATCACTTTTTCATTTTATTGAAGTATAGTTAATTTACAATGTGTTAATTTCTGCTTTACAACAAAGTTATTCAGTTATATAATTTATTTTTATTTATTTTGGCTGCATTGGGTCTTCGTTGCTGCGTGTGGGCTTTCTCTAGTTGCGGCGAGCGAGGGCTACTCTTCGTTGCGGTGCGCAGGCTTCTCACTGCGGTGGCTTCTCTTGTTGACGGGCACCGGCTCTAGGCGCGCGGGCTTCAGTAGCTGTGGCGCCCGTGCTCAGTAGTTGTGGCTCGTGGGCTCTAGAGCACAGGCTCAGTAGTTGTGGCACACGGGCTTAGTTGCTCCACGGCATGTGGGATCTTCCCGGACCAGGGCTCGAACCCGTGTCCCCTGCACTGGCAGGCGGATTATTAACCACTGCGCCACGAGGGAAGTCCCTCAGTTATAAATATATATATTCTTTTTTTTTTTTTGGCTGCAGTGCGAGGCTTGTGGGATCTTACTTCCCCGACGAGGTACCAGGTATCGAACCCAGGCCCTCGGCAGTGAAAGCACCGAGTCCTAACCACTGGACCCCCAGGGAATTCCCTCTTTTTTTTTTTTTTTTTTTTTTTTGCAGTACGCGGGCCTCTCACTGTTGTGGCCTCTCCCGTTGCGGAGCACAGGCTCCGGACGCGCAGGCTCAGTGGTCATGGCTCACGGGCCCAGCCGCTCCGCGGAATGTGGGATCTTCCCGGACCGGGGCACGAACCCGCGTCCCCTGCATCGGCAGGCGGACTTCCAACCACTGTGCTACCAGGGAAGCCCTGGGAATTCCCTCTTTTTCATATTCTTTTCCAATAATTAACCAAATTATTGAGGAGATATTTTCCACTCTTTTTTTCCACACCAAGTCTTTGAAATCCAGTGTGTTTTTCATACTCACAGCCTATCACAACTTGGGTGTTAAATTTTCAGTGGTTTAAGGAAAAAATTATGTTGTCTTTAACGAAAAAGTATTTTACATCACTTCTGTTTGTGGGTTTTAATTAATTAAAATGAAATTCAATTCGAAATTCGGTTACTCAGTGGCTTTGGCTACATTTCAAGGGTGCAGTAGCCTCAGGCTGCTGTAGTTGCCTGGCCAGCACAGGTGGAGAGGATGCTGAGAAGTCACTGAGGTGAGGGACTGCAGTGGCCTGGGCTGGGGTCAGTGCCTCACTTAGAGCCCGCCTGTCCCCTTTCTGGACCTCTCCCCACACCTCCTTTTCCAGGCCTCGCTCCAGTACCCAGCACTCAGGAATCCCCTGTTTCCAAGCCCGGGTGCTTCCCCCCAAGGCAGGCAGTGCCCCCAGTCTGTACACTCCCAGGACCCAGGGGTGGCAGAAGGCAGCTGTTTTGTGGGGAGTGTGGATCTGTGAGCTGAGGTGCCCTCCGTGTGCAGGTGAGGACCTTCACAATACAGGACCAACTGGGATGTTGAGACCCTCAAAACAGAGGCAGCAGGCCACCAGCTTGGGGCCAGCTCTGCCCACACTGCCACATTCCAGGGCAGAACTGCCAGGAGTCTGAGAGTTCTAAATGTGAACCGGACTTGCCAGGAGGCTTTGCAGGTTTCAATTCTAATCTGTTGCTGTGTAACAAACTACCCCCAAACTTTACTATGTCTCATGATTTCATGGGTTGGGAATGCAGGTGGGGCTCAGCAGGGTGGTTCTTCTGTCCCATGTGGGATTGACAGGGGGCCCTGCGTGGTGTCCAGCTGGCAACGGTGCTAGGGGCTCTGGGCTCTTTCTGTGGTCGGTGTGGTGCCTCGCCAGCCCCTCTCCCTTTTTGTGTAGACTCAGGGTCTCTCCAGGGCCCACTGATGCAGCACAAACTTCCTATGAGATATCTCAGGACTCCCTGAGAGCAGGACAGTACCTGCCGTCCTCCTGAAGCTAAGTGACGTGGCTGGCAGTGTCACCTCCCTCACACTGCACGGGTCAAGGCCATCACAGACCCAGCCCAGATAAAGGGGAGGGAAGTGGCTGCACCATTTTTCATTCCGACCATTAGTGCACGCGGCTTCCAGTATCTCCACATCCTCCCAACATGTGTTTTTATCTGTCTTTTGACCATAACCATCCCAGTGTGTGTGAAGCAGTATCTCACTGTGGTCCTGATGCTGCCATCTTTAATCCACTGGAGACTTTGTCAGGTGGGAGGATAGTTCTATTTTATTCGGCAGTGTGTTACTTGGTGTATAATTGTTGAGCCCTTAGCCATGGGTTGTGCAGCCCTCTTGAATTCTTGTAATGGGTCCCAAAAATACTAGGGGTGGGCTTGCTGATGGTGCACCAAGGGATGGAGTGGGGGGATCGATTTGAGATCTGCCTGGGGGCCAAAGTTGATGGATTAGAGAGAGAGGGTGTGAAGTTAGTCCCACCTCCGACCCCTTCTGCACCCCATGCAGGGCAACTCACAGCCCTTCACTCTTGGTGGCTGACCTGGCTGCACGTCTTGTACCCCTCCAATCTGGGAGCCCCAAATCTTCACTGTCTGTATTGGGGTGAATAGTGTCCCCCCAAATTCACACCCCACCTGGAACCTGTCAATGGGACCTTGTTTGGAAACTGGGTCTTTGCAGGTATAATTGGTTCAATTAAGATGAGGTCATCCTGGGGACTTCCCGGGCAGTCCAGTAGTTAGGACTCTGTGCTTCCACTGCAGGGGACACGGGTTCAATCCTTGGTCCAGGAACTAAGATCCCACAAGCTAGGTGGCACAGTCAAAAAAAAAAAAAAAAGATGAGGTCATCCTGGATCAGAGTGGGCCCTCGTCCAATGCCTGGTGTCCTTGTAAGAAGAGGGAGATTTGGATACAGAGAGGTGAGGCCATGTGAGAAGGCCAGGTAAAGATGGAGGCAGGGGCTGGAGGGATGTGTCCACAAGCCAAGGTCCACAGGCAGCCACCAGAGGGGCCTGGAACAGATTCCCCCTCAGGACCTCCAGGAGGAAACAGCCCTGCCAACATGTTCGTTAGGAGACTATTACACTCTAACTGTACATTGAGCACTTTGCTAGTTCTGAGTCATTTTGGTGAATTATGGAACCCGAGGATAGTTATGGGGACCTCAAATCTGTAGCCAGCTGGTCCAAGTGAAGGTGGTCCCAAGGGCCCCAGCTGACAGATGGTGTCTGAAGTGGGGATTGTCTTATGGGAACCATGTCTTCTAAGCAAATAATGGGCTAAACTCCTTGCATCCGTAGAACTGTAAATTATCTGATGGAAAAATGATGATTGCCCTGTATCATTTTGTTTTGTTTTGTTTTTGATTTTGTTTTTTTTTTAACATCTTTATTGGAGTATAACTGCTTTACAATTGTGTGTTAGTTTCTGCTTTATAACAAAGTGAATCAGCTATACGTATACATATATCCCCATATCTCCTCCCTGTTGCATCTCCCTCCCACCCTCCCTATCCCACCCCTCTAGATGGTGTCCTGTATCCATTTTGCATTGACTAAACAAATTCATTTCAGCCACCGGATGGCCTAGAAGACATCTTACATGTCCCTTCATTATTTACGAGTTCCATGCAATCTCTGACGCACGTCGATTGGATATTCACGTGAGAATCATGCTTTTTCCTTTTATAAAATTTGCATTTTTTTTTGGGTGCTCTGCGCGGCTTGAGGGATCTGTTTCCCAACCAGGGATTGAACCCGGGCCATGGCAGTGAGAGCCCGGAATCCTAACCACTAGGCCACCAGGGAACTCCCCAAAATGCATCTTTTAACGTAATGCCGAGCCCCTCAGTTGGTTGCTGGGGTCTCATTCAGTCATTCAGACCAGAACCTATTTATTGAGCACCTACTGTATACTACGAACACCATGCCGAGCAAAACAGATGGCAACTCCTGCTTGGTGAAGCCAACACTTGAGTGAAGGCACGGAATGATTCGGATAAATAAGAATAGGCATAGTATGTTAGACGGTGTTGTGTGCTAAGGAAAAAAGGGGGAGTCGAAATGTGGGTGGGGGAGTGAAACGTTTCACAGGTGGCCAGGGGAAGTGGCACTGAGAGGGGGACATGGCAAGCTAGCACGGGCAGGGGAGGGTGCTCAGGGAGAGGAACTGGCAAGGGCAAAGGCCTTGGGGTAAGACCATGCGGGCACATTCAGAGAACAGCGGGAATGGGTTTCCACTGGGGCTTTGTTTGGAGGGTGAGCAGATGGTTTTGGAGGGATCCCTCTGGGTACTGCAGGGAGAGCCGGCTATGGGGGACACTGACGTCCGGGGAGGGAGGGCATGGCTTCAAGTGGCTTTCAAGGTAAGTGCTGTACATGGGTTTTTGTAAGCCTTTCGACAACCTGATTTTCCCAGGAAAGGAGGGAGTTTCAGAGAGGTTAGGTCACCAACCCAAGGACACACAGCTTATGAGGGATGGAGTGGGATTTGAATCAGGCAAGCTTGACCTCAGAGCAGAGATGCCTCTACCAAGCCCCTCCCCCGGATGTCACAGTCACAGACATCCCGACCTCCTCCTGCTGTGGCTGCTTCCCCCACTCCTGCCCCACCGACGTCCTCCTCAGTATCCCCATATGTGACCCCGGCCTCCCCGCCTCCTCAGCTTTGCCCTTGACATCTCTGCCACCTGGTGTGTGTTGATTCCACCTCCTCCCAGCACATCCTGTCTTCCCAACGTCTAGAAGTTCAGATGATGACTCACCTCCACCCGGAAGCCTCTCCTTGGAGACCAGAATCATGTCTTGTTCATCTTTGAAAAAAAAAAAAAAAAAATGATGTCAGAGGCCAGTCCCTCCCCTGCTTCAAGCTTGCCAAAGGCCTCCTTTGCTATTTTGACCCCGGGTCGAATCCAGACCCCACCTGCAGCCCCCAAAGCCCACCTTCCTGATCTCCTCTCCCCTCCCCCCAGTCACTCTGCTCCAGCCATCCGGAACTCCTCAGGGATCCTCGCCTGTGCCAGGTGTGCCCCCATCTCAGGGCCTTTGCATGTGCTGTGCCCAGAGCCCTCTCCCGTCACAGCCTCCCTGGTCTGGCTTCTTTATATCACTCAGGTCTCAGCTCAAATGTCACCTCCTCAGAGAAGCCCACCCTGACTACTCCACCTGAAGTAGTTGCGTTACCACCCCCCCCCAGTGCTGAATCAGCACCCAGTAGGCCTTCCATCAACTCCTGAATCCCCCATTTATTTATTTATTTATTTTTAAAGTTTTGTTTTATTTTATCTTTTGGCCATGCCATGCGGCATGCAGGATCTTAGTCCCCCAACTAGGAATCAAACCTGTGCGCCCTGCATTGGGAGCTCAGAGTCTTAACTAATGGACTGCCAGGGAAGTCCCTAATTCCCCCATTTAGAGGGCAGTTACCACACACAGAGCCCTCTCCTAAGTGTGGACCAGATTGAATGCATTTTGTGCTCAGGACATTCCTAGATAACGCTGTTATTTCCATTTTGCAGAGGGGGAAACTGAGGCACAGGGGTCTCGTGCACGGGATGCCATGCCCGAGTTCATGTAGCTGGTCAGGAGGGGATTCAAAGCCAGGCAGTCAGAAGTCTCCTTGGTCACCCCCGACCCCTGGCCTGAGCCCCCGTTTTCCTCATCCCTGCCCCTCACACCCCTCCTGTCTTAGCTGGCTTGAGTAACCATAACAGAACACCACAGTCTGGGGCTTAAACCACAGACATGATTCCTCACCGCCCTGGAAGCGGGAGGCCCACGATCAGGGTTCCAGCGTGGCCAGTTCCTGGTAAGGGCCTGCTTCCTGGTCTCACTGTGACCTCACATGGCAGAGAGAGCTCTGGTCTCTCTTCCTCTCCTTACAAGGACACAAATCCTACGGCGGGGGGGGCACCCTCACGACCTCACCTAACCCTCATCCCCTCCCAAAGGCCCCGCCTCCAAACACCATCCCATGGGGGTTAGGGCTTCAGCATATGGATTTTGGGGACATAAACTTTTGGTCCATAACACCTCCTATGATGCAAAGGGGCCTCCAGCTCTGCACTCACCTCTCAAATGTCCTTCCCCAGCCCTGGGACTCCTAACCCTGCAGCATTCCAGCTGCCATGCTGGGAGAGAACCCTGATCCACCCCCCAAGGCAAAACCAATGCCCCAACCTCCTAGACACTTGGTTTCCCCTCTGTCCACTGGTAACAACACTCCTGTCTCCCAGGTTTGCTTGTGGTGGGGGTTAAAGGCCGGGTCCCAAGAAGCAGGGCCAGAATGAGGGTGAGGCCAAAGCTCAGTCACAATGAAAAATCATATTTCAATGCAATATTTTAAAAAAAATTTTTTTAATGCAAAAAAATCTATGCTGACTACATTATCAAAATTTGAAATCAAGACAGGATCAATCATACTGTTTTCCTTTCATCTGGGGCTCCAATATGGCTTGGTAAGGGACTGTCACTGACCCTGTCTTGATGGGAAATTTTAATATTCCATTCATCATGGGTGTTTTGGCGTGCATTATGATTTAAACTATCACATTAAAAAAAATTTACCTCGGGAATTCCCTGGCGGTTCAGTGGTTAGGACTCTGTGCTTTCACTGCTGAGGGCCCAGGTTCAATCCCTGGTCAGGGAACTAAGATCCCACCAGCCACATGGCTCAGCCAAAAAAAGAAAAGGAAAAAATATATTTATCTCATTCTGGATTAGTGGTGATGATTGCACAAACTTGTGACTCTACAGAAACCCACTGAACTAGATCCTCTAAAAGAGTGGATTTGGGACTTCCCTGTTGGCACAGTGGTTGGGAGTCCGCCTGCCAATGCAGGGGACATGGGTTCAAGCCCTCGTCCAGGAGGATCCCGTGTGCCGCAGAGCAACTGGGCCTGTGTGCCACAACGACTGAGCCTGCGCTCTAGAGCCTGCAAGCCACAGCTACTGAGCCCGCATGCCACAACTACTGAGGCCTGCGCACCTGGAGCTGGTGCTCTGCAACGGGGGAGGCCATTGCAGTGAGAGGCCCGCGCACCGCGGCTAAGAGTGGCCCCTGCTCACCACAACTGGAGAGCATCTGCGCGCGGCGACAAGGGCCCAATGCGGCCATAAATAAATAAATATATATATTTTTAAAAAGGTGGATTTTATGGTATGTGATTTCTAGCTTGATAAAAAATGAGAGAAGGGCTTCCCTGGTGGCGCAGTGGTGGAGAGTCCACCTGCCGATGCAGGGGGCACGGGTTCGTGCCCCGGTCCGGGAAGATCCCACGTGCCGCGGAGCGGCTGGGCCCGTGAGCCATGGCCGCTGAGCCTGCGTGTCCAGAGCCTGTGCTCCGTGGCGGGAGAGGCCACAGCAGTGAGAGTCCCGCGTACCGCAAAACGAAAGAAAAAAAAAAAATGAGAGAAAAAGATTATCTTGATGAGCAAGGTTTTGGTGCCCCTTTAAATTTTGCAACCCCCAATTTCCCTCTCTTTCCCTCTAGACTCCAAACATCCCGTCCTAACCCCTGCCTTTTGGAATAGCTGGAGTATTTTGGAATATCCTTGGACAACTCTGAGCTCCATGCCTTTGGATGAACAGCACCATCTTCCTGAGTCTCTATTCCACCCCCTATAAACTTGCAACCATCACACAAGTGCTGCTTCATGGGCATCAAAGGAGAAACTGCTTACAAAAGGCTAAGCACATAGTAAATGCTCAAGAAAAGTTTGCTGTTATGCGTATCTTGAATGCAATGCAAAATTAAATTTTAAAGCGCTTAGGTTTATCAATTCTAAAGACAAGGGTGCAACGCGGGTGCAGATATGCCCGGTTTCCTGGCTGGGGAAGTTGCCAACTCACATGTTCTCCATGAGGGTGGTGAGGGTTCCCCGGTAAACAGGGTCACCTCTCTCTCCTAGGAGCAGACAGGGACATTCTCAGGGCTGCACTCACCTTAGGAGCAAAATTTAAGGGGGTGCCCAGAACTCAATCCTCAAGATAAATATTTTAATGCAATATTTTCAAAAGTCAAAATCAATACAAAAAAATCCATGATGAATAAAAGATCAAAACTGCAAATAAAGACAGGATCCGACCTTGCATGTGCACAACTCACCTCCCTGCCCTCCACGCCCGACGCTGTCAGATGGTGTCTGTATATAAAACCTTGATTTTTGCTCATCATGGGTGGGGCTATTTTGGCATAAATTTTTAAAATAAAAAATATCTTTTTATTTTTTTGGCCACACCATGCAGCTTGTGGTATCTTAGTTCCCCGACCAGGGATCAAACCCGTGCCCCCTGCAGTGGAAGCTCAGAGCCCTAACCATTGGACCACCAGGGAAGTCCCTATAATACTGTTTATCTTGATGACTGAGTTTTGTGGCATTCCCTTAAAATGTGTGTCAGAGGTGAATACCTCACTCCCCTCACCCTACACCCTGCCCTTCGCTCCAATAAAACTTTGTTGACAAAAACGGCGTCCACAACAGCCAAATGGTGGAAACAACCTATGTGTCCATCAACGGATGAATGGATAAACTAAATGTGGCCCCTCCCTACAGTCTAATATTATTCAGCCTCAGAAAGAAGGCAATGCAGAGACACACATGGATGAACAACATGGATGAACCTTGAGGACATTATGTTCAGTAAAATAACACGCCAAAGGATGAATACAGTATGATTTCATTTACAGGAGGTCTCTAAAGGATCAAATTTATAGAGACAGAAAGTAGAATGGTGGGTGTCAGGAGTTGGGGGCAATTCATGTCTAATTCCCAAGAGTTTACTCTGGGGATGCTAGAAAAGGTTTGGGTCAGGATCACGATGATTGTTACCCAGCATCGTGAATGTATTTAATTCCACTGACCGGTATACTTACAAGTGATCGAAATGATGAATATTTTACCATTAAAAAAAAAACCAGGGGACTTCCCTGGTGGCACAGTGGCTGGGTCTCCACGCTCTCAATGCAGGGGGCCCGGATTCAATCCCTGGTCAGGGAACTGGATCCCACGTGCATGCTGCAGCTAAGAGTTCGCATGCAGCAACTGGGGAGACCACGTGCGGCAACTAGGGAGCCCTGGAGCCGCAACTAAGTAGCCCTTGAGCTGCAACTAAGACCCAGCACAACCAAATTAAAAAAACAAAAGCAGGCGCCCCTGGGCAGTAGTTTAGTTGATTTTTAAAAAATATTGCAACTATAAAGTTATTAAATACATGTTTCACATATAAAATATTGCGTATTTAAAATATTGCAATTGCCACCCCAGTCCCAGTCCTCCTCCTCCTCACCCCGCCCCCGCCGGTCTGTCCCTTCCGGCGCTGCGGGCGCAGGGACCTCGCGCGGCCACCAGGTGGCGCCGCTGCGCCCCGCAGCCCCCGGGACATTTCGCGCCCCCACGGTGGGCGGCGCGGAGGCGGCGCGATGCGTCAGCGGGACAGCGAGCCCGGGAGCTGGAGGAACTGAGCCGCGGGGCGGAGGCCAGACCCCAGGCTGGCGGGGGAGGGGGCGCAGCTGTGAGTCATCGGGAGCCCCCGTTCGGCCGTGGTAGTCAGTCCCACGCGGGCCTGCCCGCCTGGCTCGTGAACTGCTTACCAGGGGAGATGGCGAGGCTGGCGGCCGTCCCAGCGTACGGCCGTGGCTGGCGCACACGTGTGGCTCCAGCACGAAATAACCGGGGGCTTGAGAGAGTGGAGGCCTCACCAAGCCTCAGTTTCCCCTTTTGCATCCTGCAGATGAGAGTAGCCCCTGCTTCCCGCATCCTTGGGGGTTAAATGAACCGTGATAACGGGGAGCCTGGTGCCCAGTGGGCGCTAGGTACGTTCGGCGCCCGCTCCGGAGGGAGGAAATAAAGGCGGCGACCACCATTACAAGCGCGCCCAGGTGGCAGCGCGCGACGCACGCAGGAACCGGTTCCCCTCGCTTCTCCCGGGCCTCGATTTCCCCCCACGGTCAGGTGCGAGGCGGACGTGCGGTCAGAACCTTGCAACGCGAGGCGCCTGCAGGGGGCGCGGAGCCCACGAGGCCGAGCCACCTGCGCCTCCCACGCGCGCCCCACCCTGAAACTCGCGGCGGGTGGGGAGGGGCGACCGGTCCCGGCCCTAGGCTTTGCAGCCCCCGTTTCTGGGTACCTCGAGGCGGCCTCCAGCGACCACCACCTCTTGTTAAACGCTTACCGTGCACCCCTCATTTTATTTAGGACTCACTGCAATCCAAAGAGGCCAGCGCTGCATTCCCATTGGACAGATAGGGACACAGAGGCCCAGAAAGTAAAGCCACCCAGGGTCTGGGGTCCCTGAAGCCTGGGGAGACTCCCGCCACCACCACCTAGAAAGGATCAGGCTGCAAACCGTACTCCCTATCCGTGCAAAACCCCAGCAGAACCTGGAAAGGCGCGGGCCGGGGACTCTCCGGGGTTTCCAGGCCCCCCCGAAAATCCGGGCCGCCTCGCGCGCTGGAAATCCCGCGCGCGCCCCGAAACGCGGTGCGGCTGCCGGGAAATCAGGAGAAAACTTCTGCTTTTTTTTTTCTTTTCTGGCACTCAAGCTCCCCCGGCTCCCTCCCCCCGCCCCGCGCCCTCCTCCCGGCTCTCGCCCCCACGTGGGGCGCCTCCTCGCGGCGCCCCGCCCCCTCCCCGCCGCCGGCCAACTGCAGCGCGGGTTTCTCTCGCCTTTGTTTTTTCTCCAATAGGAGGGGCGGATGAACCACCGGGGCCACGCCCCTGTTTGTACAAGTCTATAAATGGCGGCGCCGGCAGCCGCGCGCTAAGATCGCTGAAGCCGAGGACGTCAGACTTTTCTTTGCAGCTCCCTGGATTATCCTTGAAGAGGCACTTGCAATTTTTTTCCGCCTTATTTGGGGAGGATTTCGCTACCTTCCGAAGGTCTTGAGGAACGATTGGGTTCCGTAGGAAGGCTTTGGGCTCTCCGGCCTCGGACCTTGCATTTTCTTCCTTGGAACTGTTGTGGGGCTGTTTTCCACTGTGGATTATAACTGCAACATGACACTGGAAGAGCTCGTGGCGTGCGACAACGCGGCGCAGAAGTAAGTAGCGGGGCCCCCGCCGCCTGAGGTCGGCCGGGCCGGGCGGGGACCGGAGCGCCCCTTGGCCGGCCCAGCGTGACCCCCGTCTCTCTTGGCTCCAGGATGCAGACGGTGAGCGCCGCGGTGGAGGAGCTGCTGGTGGCTGCGCAGCGCCAGGACCGCCTCACCGTGGGGGTGTACGAGTCGGCCAAGCTGATGAATGTGTGAGTGAGACCCCGGCACCGGGCTGGGCGCGAGTGGGGATCTCCGCTCTGCACGCTCCTTGCTGCATCCCTCTCTTGCATGGGGCTGGGACACCCCCAAGTGTCCCTACTGTGGGTCGAGGGTCTTTCTGCCTTATTTTTTTTGAGGGGTGGAGGCTGCAGTATCCCGGTGCGGCGTCATTTGCAGGCAGTCACTGCGTCTATGCCCCTGCCTTACCCCGCCATCCTTTGAACCGAATGTCTTCTCCCCCACCATTTATCTGCATGCAGACGCGATCCCTTGCGCACCTGCGGTTTCTCTTTGCTTTTGCAAACTCCCCGCCGTAACGATGGCCCCTCCCCAGTCCCCAGCTGACCCACCATCACACTCTGGCTCCTCAGGGACCCTGACAGCGTGGTCCTGTGCCTCCTGGCTATTGACGAGGAGGAGGAGGACGACATCGCTCTGCAGATCCACTTCACGCTCATCCAGTCTTTTTGCTGTGACAACGACATTGACATCGTGCGGGTGTCAGGAATGCAGCGCCTGGCACAGCTGCTGGGCGAGCCGGCCGAGACCCAGGGCACCACCGAGGCCCGGGACCTGCACTGCCTCCTGGTCACGGTGAGCTGGGCCTCGGCCCCGCCCCGCCCCCTCCCTACCCCGGCACCTGGGCCCGTGTTTGTCAACAAAGTCGAGCTGGCCGGTCTGCACCAGCTCAGCGCTCAGCCATGCTCGGCATGTCCCCGTGGGCAGCCGGCCGGGTCTCGGGGCCTTAGTCACCCAGCGAGCTATTTTGAGCCAGCCTGCTTTCCCCAAAGGGGCCCTGGGAGAGGGGGGCTCCCCAGCCACTCCTGGGGCTCCCACTGAACCCCGTCTCCTCGCCTTCCCACAGAACCCTCACACAGACGCCTGGAAAAGCCACGGCCTGGTGGAGGTTGCCAGTTACTGCGAAGAGAGCAGGGAGAACAACCAGTGGGTCCCCTACATCCCCCTCCAGGAGCGCTGAGACCCTGCCCGGCGTCAGAACCTGTTGCTGCCAAAAAACACGATAAAATAAATATTTGATTCCCCCTCCCTCCCAGAACCCCCCCAAACAACCCAACCTATGAGACCGTCGGGGGCAGGATCGTTGGAGGCTGAAGACAGGAGAGGGAGTGCGCGGCCACCCCAGGGCGCCGGGGCTGGAGCAGCGCCAGCAGCGGCCACTGTGTGAGGAGAAGATGGGACCCAGGCCAGCAAGAGAGGGGACCCTGGAGCTCAGGCCTGGCAACAGAGCAGAAGCTGGAGTGGGGGAGCTGTGCCCCCCCCCACAGGAGGGCCAAGACTCCACACTTCAGGGGTGGGGTGGGACTGATAGTACCCGCCCCCCTCCTTGAGACCAGAGCTGACATGTGCAAACGGGCCTTGGTGGGCCGAGGGTCCGCACCCTGGCCAGGACAGTACTTTGGGACTTGGGAGCCAGGGCTATGTTGCTCTCTACCGGCGAACTCCCAGTCTGCAAACTAAATAGACAATCTATTTTGTTACTTGCACTTGTTACTTGAATCGGTGAAAGAAAGATGGGAAGCTTACAGATACATATATTTTTACTTCTACTATGATGGCCTTGTAATAAATTGTTAAAGCTTCTGGGTTCTTGTGTATTTACTGCCGGCCTCAGTGCGGGACCAGGACCTCCACCTCCCCTGCGCTCCAACAGCACTGGCGCCGCCCACGCCACCTCCTGCAGGCTCACCAGGAAGTGTTACTTAAGTCCGAGTTAGCTGCTCCAGGCTCCTTGCAAAAACAGTGCCTCTTCTCTCTGCAACCGGCGCCACCCAAGTCCAACAAATCTTTGCCTCTTTTTTTTTTCTTCTCCCCTCCTCCTGCCCCCGAGCAATTAAAAGACCGGTTTATTACGAAACCTGGCCGCCGTGCCGCCGCTGTTACTCGCTGAGCCAACCCCAAACTCTGGGCACATATAGACGCACCCCTGGGGGCTGGCTGCAGCCCCTGCCCGCCCGGCTGCCACCGCAGCCCAGGTCCAGAGAGGTCAAGGGGCCACCTCGACCACACAGCGAGGTGGGCTTGGAGCTCAGAGCTGCCCCTGGGCTTGGGTGTTGCAGGAAGAGCTTTGGGGATCCCCCAGAGAGCACCCCCCCCACCCAGGCCTTCTCCCTCCCAGGGTGGGCCTCTGCACTGTAAAGAAAAAAAGAATTTTTTTTTCTTTCCCCAAACTAAAATCAACAAGCAGAAAAATACCCCAGGAAGTCGTGCTCCCAGCCCAGCTGGGCTTGGCACGCTGCTGCATTTTGCCTCTAAACCGAAACTGTGAGGCCTGGCCGGCCACCTCCTTTTCCCCTGAACTCGCAGGCGCGGTGACTCCCCTGGCCCGGGGCAGGGAACTGGGAGCGCGGCCCAGCCCGAACTCCAGCCTCAGTCTTCCCGCGCCGAGTCTGCGGGGTGGGCTCGCGGAGCCGGTGCAACACCGCCTCACCTCTGCCCCGCACCCCGCGGCCTGGAAACCGGGTGGGGAGGTAACCCAGGGGCCAGACGTAGGCCGCGACCTTTCCACGGAACCCCACGTGGGCGAGTGAGGAAAACCCCGACGGCCCCGGGGAGTCACGGGGCTGGGGGGAGCCCCGCCGGGGGAGGATGGGGGAGGGAAGGAGAAAGGGGGAAATCCCAGAGGGAGACGGAGGGGAGGGCGGGAATCCCTTCAGAGGGGAGATCGGGAGTGGGGAGGGAGGAAAATGAGATGCAGCCCGGAGTAGGGACAACGCCCGCGCCAGCCCCGGGGAGCGGAATCCCTCTGGGGGTGGGGGAGGGGAGATGCTAAGAGGAGATACCCGAGCCCCGCGGGGTGGAGGGGGGAAAGGGGAGCTCAGCGGGTCTAAAGGGGGTTGGAAGGAATCTCTGCAGGGATTTGGGGGAAGGGAGATTCTAAGTGGAGAGACCCAAGCCCTGAGGGGTGGAGGTGGGAGTTTGAAGAGGAGGGGTTTAGGGATGGGGGTGGGGCGAGGGGGAATCCAGAGCAGGAGGGGGAGAAGGGCCGAAGGAATCCCTGTAGGGGTGGGGGGAAAGGGAGTGAGGAGACTTGAGCTCCAGGAGAGGAGGAAGGAGTCTGAGGGGAGAGAGGGGATCCTACTGGAGTTGGGAGGTGAGGGGCCTGAAGCCCCGAGGGGTGGAGAAGGGACTGCGAGGGGGTAGGGGGGAGATGGGGAGGATCCCTGAGATGGGGCCCAGAGAGGGGAAGGGGAGCAGAGGCTGAGGGACCTCAGTGGGGGGCATCAATGGGGAAGGACTGAGGTGGACAGGGCTGGGCTCATTGTTCCAACGGCGACCTGGACTTCCCCCTGTCGAGGCAGGCGGGGCACCCAGGAGAAGCTCCCGGCCGGCTCCGCCCGCGGGTGTGGGCTGCTCTGTCCCCATCCTGACCTTGGCCAGACAAAAGGGCCGCATGACCTCTGACTCTCTCCTCCCTAAGTCCCCGGTGCAGTGGGAGCAAGACCCCAGGCCCCTGGGGTCCAAGGAGATACAGGGCATGGGTGGGACCCCAGCTGTGTGACCCTGAGCTGGTACCTTAACCTTTCTGTGCCTTCAGTTGCTCCTTCTGAAAAATAGTGATAATAATGCTACCTACCTCCTAGATTGTTGAGGTCAAATGAAACATATATTCCTTAGGTTAGCTCCTCTGACTCAGAATGTATAAAAAGGATTAGCCATTATTACGACTACGACTATTATCAGCACACTTACTGTCCCCTGCATTTCCAGAAGCATCTCCTTTAATCCTCTCACAGCCACCCTGCGAATTAGCAGAGCCGAGACTAGGGTGAGGCGAGCGGCACACGCCTTCCGTGCAAAATTTAAGACAGCAGGAGACCAAAAACTCGGTGGGCAAGATAAAGAATATTTTCAAGCAATATATTTCTAACTCGAATGCAAACAAAAAAAAAAAAACGAGAGAGAGAGAGAGAGAGAGAGAGAGAGACAGAGAGAGAGAATACCCCTTGGGGACCAAAACTGTAAATCAAGATAGGATTAGCCGATTTGTCCCTTTGCCTCTCTGCGGGCACCGTTCCTGACCCTGTCTTGATTTCAACTTCGATATTTGGCTCATTTACTTTGCAGGTTAGGGTTAGGGGTTAACTGACGACGCAGAGAGGGCGTGGCTTCTCAGAGGGGGCGTGGCTTCCCAGGAGAGGTGAACCCCAGCTCTCTCCGCTGCCACCGCGCGAACGTGAGAACTTGCAGGGTCATGGCTCTTACGTTCTGATACCAGTTCTCCCATTATTCTCATTAATGTTATTACTACTCTTGCTGTTGTTCTTGCTGTTGTTAATAAAAGCATTGAGTCTTCCTGACCGAACCCAGAATCCAACGGCTGTTCGGAGGAGGTATTAACAGCAGCTCGGCTGATTCGGTCGTCTCTGGGTGCAGACACCCTTAACTTGACCACTGTCCACTGAGGACGATGCCGTTGTCCCATTTTCCAGAAGAGGAGCCTGAGGTCCAGACTGGAGGAGCCACGGCTTGGTCAGGAGTCTTGAAAACCCAGGGGGACAGGGAGAGGGGGCAGGCTGCACCCCAATACGCTCCCCCCCCCTGCCAGAGTTCAGGGAGGAGTGGCCACAGGTCACAAAGGCTCGGTCACTGTTGCAGGTGCCGCCTCCCCGGGGCTGCCACTGCTGCGGGCTGGGTGCCAGGAGCAGGACAGTGCAGGAAGACGCTATTCCCCAGCTGGGTGTGCATGGCTCTCCTCTCAGGGCACCCACGCTCACCTCCATCCACACCTGCACCCTCGGGCCTGAGACACACACACACACACGCAGGCACATCTGGAGACACACACACAGCTCCCCAGACCTTATACACACTGGTGCCCACATGGGTCCCCCCAGCACTTCTGGGTGGAGGGCTCAGACTCCAGCTTCACTCCATCCCCTTAGGCACGTGGCTTCTCTGAGCTCCATTTCCAAGTCTGTCCCCTAAACACGCCGGCTCCGTCAAGCGTCTGTCCCCACGTGCGCCTGTGCACACACACGCCACAGTGGACACGACCACAGAATCACACACGTGTCGACATGTGTAAATACAGATGTGCTCCCTGTCCCGAGGCCTCAATGGTGTGTACGCTTCCCGCTATTTCCGTGAACCCTCCCTGCCCGGGAAAGGGGACTGGCCTTGTGAGCACGTCATGAAGCCCATAATGTCCCCCTGGACTTGGGGACCGGGCTGGGGGGCCAGGAGTGAGACAGTCACATAGGGCAGCGATACTGGGAGAGGTGATATGATAGTAGCTGACGTTGCACTGGGCCAGCCCCTCAGCCCTGCCATCACTTATCCTTCTGAAAGCAACGCCACGATAGGTGCTGTTATTCTCTGCTTCTTACAGGTAGTAATTCACAGTTAGAACTTTATATATATATATGTGTGTATATATATATACATATGTGCATATATATGAGATATAATTCACATGTCATAAAATTCACCCCCTTTAAAGTATAATTCAGTGGTTTTTGGTATATTCACACAGTTGTGCAATCATCACCATGATCTAGTTCCAGAACATTCCATCACCCCAAAAAGAAGCCCCGTCCCCATGAGCCCATGAGAAGTCACCCCCATCCTCTCCCAGCCTCTGACGACCACGAATCCACTCTCTATCTCTGTGGATTTCCCTGGAAATAAAACTTTCTGGACGTTTCATACAGGTGGAAGCACACACTCTGTGGCCTTCTGTGTCTGGCTTTTCTCACCTGCATGACATCTGGGGGCTCATCCACTTTGCAGGGTGTGTCACTACCAAAGTTTGGACTCGTAGTGCCTGCCCTGCATCTGTGGGCCCCAGCACTAGCACTTCCCCGTAGCCCAGGATCTGGGAAGGCACCGCACCCTCATCCCACCCCACCCCTGGCATGCGGCGTGGCACACACACCCTGGGCCTAGACGCTGCTTGCACACCTGGCCCTCTAACCTCTGCCCAGAACCCTTCGTCCCTCCCTTTCCGCAAGCTAACACCCAGCACCCTCTTGTCCTCACCTGAGATGTCCTCCTCAGGGAACCCTCCAGATAAGACCCCTGAGAGCCTGCCTCCTGGCTCTGCCCACTTCCCCTGCCCCGCCGTGTTTGGAACGACAACTTCATCCTGTCATCCTTTGCTCCTTATCCGTCTCCTGTGTTAGGCTGCAGATTCAAGAGGGTTGGGAGAAATGTGTTTTTCTCAGCCTCCAGGCCCCTCGTGGCCAAGCCCCTCGTGGGATCCACTTGGCACTTCCTCAATGCTGTGGCCCGAAGATTCAAGCCCGGATCCGGAGTTACATATAACCAGAGATTGACCCATCAGTCACCTCTTTCCGTGGAACAGACTGTTTTGTCCCTAAGGGACACACTGACCAGCCAAGTGCTGGGTCCTGGCCAGACGCAGTGATACCACCTCTCCGGGGAAGCTGGAACCTGGCGTGGAGGCTGCCGGCCCTGCGCTCTTAGGCAGATTGCTTCACCTCTTTGGGCTCAGTTTCCTTATCTGTACAATGGGCATACTAATCGGAGTGCCCATCTCTCAGGCGTCCCGAGCATTAACTGAGTGAAGATATGTAAGGCACTTAGAGCAGAAGGGAGAGCCTTCCAGAAGGGTTGGTTGGTATGTGACTATTTGATTCCTTCTACCTGTGCATGGCGGCATTGGCCTCTCTGCCTGTGTCCCTGTGAGTAGGGCTTGGTCTCTGAAACTGTGTGGCTACGTGTTTGGGTGGTTGTATCTGTGTCTGGCCAGGACCCAGCACTTGGCTGGTCAGTGTGTCCCTTAGGGACAAAACAGTCTGTTCCACAGAAAGAGGTGACTGTTGGGGTCACCAACTGGGGTGCCATGATTATTGCATGATTTATTGGCTCCCAGTTCCTGAGGCCAGAAATCTGAGAAAAGGTGTCAGCCGGGCTGGTTCCTTCTGGGGCTGTGGGGCGGATCTCTCCAGGCTTCCCTTTCTTCTGGTGGCCTCAGGTGTTCCTTGCCTCTTAGATGTTTTTCTCCTGTATCTTCACATCTCTTCCTTCTATGTGTTTCTCTGTGTCCAGATGTCCCCTTCTTTTTAAATTTTATTTTTTTTAAATTTTTGGCCGTGCCACGTGGCTTGCGAGATCTTAGTTCCCTGACCAGGGATCGAACCCGCGCCCTCGGCAGTGAAAGCACAAAGTCCTAACCACTGGACTGCCAGGGAATTCCCCAAAAATGTCCCCTTCTTATAAGGAAACCAGTCACGATGGATGAGGGCCACGCTGAGGACTTCATCTTAACCTGATCATCTGTGACGATCCTATTTTCAGATTAGTTCCCATTCCCGGGTACCGGGGGTCGGGACTTGCGCATCTTTCGAGGGGACACAATTCAACCCATAACCCCCCAATATTACCCAAACCTGAATTCCCAGTCACACATCTGGACACGTGAGACCCCTAGGCTCACATGCAACTGACACCTCTCTGTGTCTTTTCTACTTTGGTTTCCCAACTTAGCCCCAGCGGCGGCCCAAGTAACCCTGAACGAACGAAAACACACACCTGGGCCACTGCCCTTAGACACACAGATAAAGAACCATGCAGCCTCCAGCGTGCACACACAGGCCAGAGAGGAAGTGGTGGGCGGGATTTATTTATCCACCAACCTCACCTTTCCTGTTCCAGGCTGTTCCTGCGGGCTTCGACTCCCTGGTACTTCCTGCCTGCCCACAGTGGGTCCAGGAAAGGCCCCAGGACAGCTGTGTGGTGTTGGGGCTTGTCCCCTCGGGTGGCTAAGGAGACGTGGGTAGCTAGCATCTCGGAAGAGTGGCTCTCAGACCTCAGGGTGCACGGGAGCCCCCGCCTCAGCTTCACACCTCTGGCTCCTCCCATTCAGTAGGTAAGATGGCGCCCCTGGGGGTATCCATGTCTGCCGGAGCGGGGGCTCCCCCTTTCTAGGAAGCTGCAGAAGGAAACCATGTGCTTTCTGGGAAGAGCGTTGGGCCGGGCTTCTACATAATGCTTCCCTGCTTACTCCCCGGGGTCGGGGTGGGACCTCTGGCCCTGTCCCTCTTGTCCTCAGCTCTCCCCTTCCCTCTGCAAACCAGCCCGTGGTCCCTTCGCCGGCGGTGCCCCACCGCCCCGTTCCCCCATTGCTTCACCTGCTCTTTTTTTTCTCTCCCTGACCACAGGGGCCGGGCAGAGGCCGTGGCCTCCCGGCTAGATCTTCAGGGTCGAAGTGGTGCCCTGGGCATAGGCGGCTGGGGAGTGCTGGAGGAGCATGTCTTTGCTGGAAGGGAAAAGTCTGCGAATGACGCCCCCTGGAGTTGTGCACGAAAGATTCTGGGAGGCCTGCCTGCCACCGCCCCCGAGCCCACACCCCAGTGTGGAGAGGGAGCACCAGATGGACAAGTTCGCCAGTCACCCACAGCCTTGCACACAGATACCCACGGGCCCACGGCGACCACCTCCAGAGACCCAGAGTGACACACAACCCGAGTGACACCCCCGCCGAGGATGCCCGGGGAGTAGCGGGCGCATGCAAACACACACACACACACACACACACACACAGCTGCATCTGTGTGTGGGGGGGGTCCCTTCGCAGCACCTCCCCATTCTTTCCTGCCCTGTTGTTCCTCCTGGTTCCCACCCACCCCCTGCTCCCGGGCGCCGGGTTCCCAAGGTCCGGGGCTGTGCTGGGCTGGGGTGGGTGAGGCGCATCGCAGGGCAGCCGAAGACCCTTTTGCACACGTGCGCGCGCCCGCCCCAGACGTGAACGCGCAATCGCCGGCGTGCAGGCGCGGAGCGGCGTTTGTGCCGCTGCGCCATAAATGCCTCCGGGATGGCTGGCAGGGTGGCGGAGGGGGCAGCCGCGGAGCTTTGGATTCGAATCTAGTTTCAACGGTTAACTGGCTACCGGCGCGTGCAAGCTTGACTCAGTTTCCCTCTCCGCAAAAGGGAAAATCTTACTGCCCTCCCACGTGGCGAGGCGAAAACATAATGCACCAAAGCACTTCGCAAAACGCTGGGCCTGGGTGACCCTTATTACCCCTTCCCTCCACCTCACCCTCCCACCAGCCACTCGGGGTGGGGTGGGGGGCGCCGACCCAGGCCCCAGACGCCCCTCCCTCCCCAGCAGGCAGGAGTCCCGGCTTCCTCGTTCCTTAAATTGGGTAACTGGAGACAGAGGCGGGTGTGTGAGAGACAGAAATCCCCGAGTGGGCGAAATGCAGGGGCCTATCCCCCTCGTTTCCCCACGTCCCGACCCCCACCGGCGCCCCCGAGGGTGCGCCCTGGGCGCGCAGCCCGTGCGCGATCGGAGCTCCCATCGCCGGCCGCCGAACCCCTCCCGTGCCCCGCGGTGCCAGCCTCCCTGCGGTGCCCGCCAGGCGCGCTGTCTGCGGCCGCCCCGGCATGGAGGGGTGGTGTCCAGGCCGGCGGCGGCCCCGGCGGCGTCTCCCTCCTCCCAGCCCCTGGCGGCGGGCGGCCGGGCCGAGGGCGGGGCGTCTGCACAGACCCTCCTTTTGTGAGAGGCGCCTTCCCCGGGCGGCCTGGCGCTCAGGGCCCGGGCGCCGCGCCAGCGCCCGGAATAGCCTCCCCGCCCCGCCGGCCGCCCCACGCCCCGCCGGAGCCGCCTGACCTGCCCGGCCAGGCGCGGGGGATGGGGGGAGCCGGCCGCAGCGGCGCGGGTCTGCGCGCACGAGGCCTACGGTGGGGAGCTCCTCTCCGGCTGCAGACGCCCACTGGGTCAGCCCGGGTCTGATCTGCGTGCAGGGCCGACCCCTCTCCTCCCTGCAAAGGCTACTGTGGGCCGACCCCTGTCTGCGCGCCAAGGCCTACTGTGTGCAGACACTCACCTGCCTACAAACACCTGCAGAGAGCGGATCCCTTCGTGCGTGCCAGCGCGCAGGGCACGCAGACGCTGACATTAAACACCCGTGTGTGGTACCTGAGCGTGTGCCCGCATCGTTCTGTACAGAGGTACATGCACGCTCACCGATGCCCGTTAGTGGAGACGTCTGTACCCTCAGATACCCGCGTCTGTGCAGGTACCACGAGCAGATAAAAACCCTCAGACCAGCACACCTGCATTGGCCAGCACCATGTGTGGTCACCAGGACTGCAAACTCTTTCCAAGTTCAAATGCTTGCTGTGCAGACCCCTGACGCCAGCAGATTTGGGGTGGGAGCAGCGTGGAGGGCACCCACTGAGAGCCGGGACCCTCTGCAAGGAGCCTTTGTGTGTGCCTCAGTTTCCCCTCCTGGAGAGGGACCCTCCTCTGCTTGAGTCTCTTCTGCTCGTCCCAGCTGTGAGGGGCTCTGGAGGTTCGAGAGAAAGCGGGTTGCACACCCCCTCCACCAGGTGGGTCTGGGCCGTGGACTCAGGCATGCAAGGCTGGGGGCAGGGCCTCCCCCCCCCCAGCCTTCCTGGAAGCCCAGGGGGCAGGTGCAAAGGCAGGTGGGCTCTGTGGGCAGCTCGCTGGCAGCGGGTGGCTTCCCTGAAACTGAGCACAGCAGCTGCGAGAGGTTTCCGGGCCTGCCGGGCCCCACCCGGCCCCGGGGCACTCTCGGCAGAGGGGTGAGGCCGGGGGGCAGTGCCAAGGAGGAGCCGGGCCCAGCCTGCACATGCCCACATGGGAGCCACTGGGGACGCGCACACACCCCGTGTGTCTGCGTGTGCGAACCCTGCAGCGCACACACCAGTGTGTGTGCCGTGCACACACACAGGCTTGCCCTTGTGGGCTGCGCGCTAACCATACAACACAGGCGATGGCCCCAGGGTCCATGTTCGCCCTTAGGCTCCTGGTGTGTCTCTAGCACCCAGGTGGGTGGTTCTTGCTAAGTATTTGTGGAGTGAACCAGTGAATAAGTGGACGCCTCAGTTTGCAACTACGTGCCCAGTGTTCACCACGTGTTGGGCACTTGCACATCCGGAAACAACAGATCCTTGGACAGACATTCTAGGCATGTGTGCAGGGGTGTGAACAAGCTCACACCAGCACACACCTGTGGGTACCATGCGCACTGACCAGGAAACACCTGAGGCCACCTCAATTCATTTACCTGCAGAAACCAGAGTAGGCATGTGTGCAGGGGCATGAACAAGCTCACACCTGCACACACCTGTGGGTACCATGAGCACTGCCCAGGAAACACCTGAGGCCACCTTAATTCATTTACCTGCAGAAACCAGAGTCAGGTGTGCACACACAGGCCTTGAGGATAAACACACATTCCTGTGCACACAATTTCCCCCCTTCTCTGCCTGGGCTCTCCACCCACCACCTGGCTCCTGGCCTCCCCTCCCAAGGCCACTGGGTGTCCACAGCTGGGTTTGGAGGGGCTCCTCAGGGTGCAATGAACTCCGCCCCCGACCCTCTGAACTTCTGTTACCAGGTGGCCCTGTGGCCTGGGATTTCCGTTTGAGCTTCTCCTCAGTCTTAGGCTATTTCTGCAGAAGCCTTCAGACTAACATGCAGCCAGAGTTGGCGGGGTCACAGCTGTGCAGGACGGGGGGCTTGGAGAGGCGGCTCCTAGATACCCCCAGAAACCATCGTTCCATTTTACAGCCTAGCAAACTGAGGCCCAGAAGGGAGAGGCACGGTGAGAAGCAGCCGCCCTGGCCGGGGCCCTCTTCTTTCTCATACTCTTGCAGCCCAAACAGTAGGTTCCCACGGCCTGCAGCCAGGGTGGGGACAGGAAGGTGGGGACCAGCCGGGAGGAGGAGGCCTGTGGGGGGAGGGGGCCTGTCTGTGTCCTGGAGACAGAGAGTGAGGCTGGCGGCCCAGAAACGCCCACCTCGGCAGACACACACACACAGCTCGCAGCGACCCAATCTGGAACACACAGACACACGTCCTGTTCCTGTCCTGTCCCAGAGGCTCCCAGCCCAGCTTCCAGATGGGGCTCCTGCCCTGCTGGAGTGTGTGTGTGTGTGTGTGTGTGTGTGTGCCTGTGTGTGTTTGGCCTGTGTGTATGTGTAGGTGACATGCATTTGTGTGGACGTTTTTGTGTGTATGAGTGTGCATGCGTGTTTGTTTTTTGTAATTGTGTGTACATGGGTATTTGTGTAGGTGTGTGTGAGTGTTTTTGTGGGTGCCTGTGTGTGCATGCACATGTATTTGTGTGTATGTAAACACGTGTGTATTTTATAAGTGTGTGTGCATGTGTTCGTGTGGATGTGTTTTGTGTGTGCTTCTATGCACATGCTTTCCCCCCCACCGCCCCCCAATGTGGAATCCTTGTTCCCTGACCAGGGATCGAACCTGTGCCCCCTGCAGCTGAAGCGCAGAGTCTTAACCACTGGACCGCCAGGGAAGTCCCTGTGCAATGTATTTTTGTATGTATGTGCTTTTGTGTTTGCGTGTTGTGTGTGTGCTCACAGATGTGTGTGTGTGTATGTGTTGGAGATGGGCTCCAGGTGTCCCCAGAATCCAAGTTTCATATTCGGGGATCTAGTTTCACGGGTTTGGGGCTACTTGCACGTGCGCACGCACACACACACACACACACACCACCACCACCACCAATGGCAATAATAGTAACAGGTAGCGTCTACTGTTGCTTTACTAAGTACTGGGCACTTTTCTAAACACCTTACTTTTTTTTTTGAAGCCAGATGTATAGTGGTCTAATTCGGTCTAATTCGCAAACAGCAAGTTCATACTTTCTAGGTGTACAATTTGGTGAGTCCTGACAAATGCATACCGTTGTGTAACCCTTAACAATCAAGACTGAGAGCAGGCCACCATCCAGGTGTCCCTTCCTGCCCCTTTGTGTAGTCAATCCCCTCCCCCGCTACCAGCCCCTGCCACCATGCATCTGCTCTGTCCCTACGGTTTGGCTTTTTTCAGGAAGTCGCATAAGTAGGATCACACAGTACCCGGCCTTCTGAGTCTGGTCCTTGATCTCAGCACAATGCAACTAAGACGCATAGACTTTATTGCATGTGTAAGCAGATTGTTCCTCAAAAAAACCAGATACAATTCACATACCATAAAATTCACTCCTTTGAAAGGTATAATTCAGTGGTTTTTAGTGTATTCAGACTTGTGCAATCAACATCTCTAATTCCAAAATATTTTTATCACCTCCCAAAACAAGCCCCGCCCTGTAAGCAGTCACTCCCCACCCCCTTCCCCAGCCCCTGACAACCAGCAACCCACTCTCTGTCTGTGGATCTGCCTGTTCTGGACGTTTCCCATCAATGGAATCACACCCTGTGTGGCCTTCTGTGTCTGGCTTCTCTCACCGAGTGTCAATATTTCAAAGTTAGTTGGTTCCTCTTTATTGCTGACTCCGTATTGCATGGTATGGCCTGACCTCAGTTTACCTGTTCACCTGGGGATGGATAGCTGGGTTGTTTGCAGTTTCTGGTGATTAGGAATAAAGCTGCTTCAAACATTCATGGCAGGGTCTGCGTGTGCACCTACGTTTTCATTTCTCTTGGGTAATACCTAGGAGTGGGGTTACTGGGCTCCACGGTGCATAAACACCTCACATCTATTAACTGATTTAGTCCTCATAATCAAGGAGGTGAGTACTATAATTAACGCATTTTATACATAAGGAGAGTAAACCCTTCCACAGATCTCTCTCTCTCACACACACACACACACACACAGCTCTTGCCTCTACCACCCACCCGAAGCCCGCCAGGACCCACGCACACGCCCAAGGCTCCCCACGGTGCACGCAGCAAGCAGCGCGGTTGTCACGCCCCACACCCCCGGAACAGACGCTGATGGGGCCTGCAGAACCAGACGTGCTGCAGACACACTGCGATTTGTTCATCTTTCCAGCCAAGCCGTCTCGACCTGACAGTAATTAGCTCCCAGACTGGCGGGGAGACGGTGAACAGGCCCAGAGTCATCGCCTCGGCCCCACGCCCACAGGCCACCGACACCCATTAGTGTGCGTGCGTGTGCGTGCATGCGCGCGCGTGTGTGTGTATATGCGTGTGTGTGTGTCCAGGCTGGGCATATCACAGACACGCACTCCCTAGAGCCAGCCGGGGCCCCGCACGCAGGCCCACGGTGCCTTCCCCGCGCGATCTCGTCCATGAACTTGTGCACGCCCGCACCCCCCAGGCGCGCAAGTGCGTGCCCCTGCGGGCGCCGGGGCACTCGGCGCTCGCGGAGCGTGCGCGCGCGCTCCCGGGGCCGGCGTTGGGCGTGGGGGGCCGCGGGAGCACGCCCCGCCCCGCCCTGCCGCCGCGGCCGGAAAACCGGCGACGGCGGGCGCTGGCGTCACGGGTTTCCACTGGGCCCCCCGCGCGGAGGCCGGGATTCCCTGGCGCAGGAACGCCTGTGACGGCGGCGCCGGCCTGAGTCGGCCGCGCGGGGAGGCAGGACCCGACTGGGATGACATCAGCCCCAGCGTTTCTGGAGCCGGCCTGGGCGGGGAGGGCCAGGGTGGGTGGGCGGGAGCGGGAAACCGGAGAAATGAAAGTGACTCAGGCTGCCGACACGTGCGCTGCGCTTTGTACCTGCTCGGCCCTGAGCCAGGCGCTGCCAGTGTCCCCAATTTCCAGATGCGGAAACTGAGGCCCGTGGGCCCTCATCTGTGAGGCTTGCATGCCTGGCGCATAGGCCGTTGCTCAGTCCTCATCTCGGGGTTCTCAGAGAGTCGTCACCGAGTCCCGAGTGAGGGGCCGGGGCCGGAAGCCCCCTTTGCCCAGCGCCTTCTGGGGTCCGGACCCCGCTACGTGATTGTCTCCCTCTCTCTTCCGCAGCAAGCGGGCTCAGAGAGGGCCTGGGTTGCCCTGGCGCCACCCAGCAAGTCGGGCACTCAAGCCAGATCTGTCTACCCTGTTGGTCTGTCTCCAGCCCTGGCCCCTGCGGTGGCCAGAGGCGGTGCCCGCGCCTGAGCCCGGGCTGCCCGGCGGGGTGTGCCCACCGGCTGGCTGCCTTAGTGCTGAGGCCAGGGCGAATGGACTTTAAAAATAGCCTGGGAGGAGGCGCTGGCTATTTTTAGCCCACGTGGCTCTGGCCCTCCCAGTTCCCGGGTCAGCAGCCCTCGGGCCAGGGCAGTTAGGAGAGGGAAGGGACTCCACTTTCCAAGGTCCCTTCCCCCTCCTGGTCGTCCCGACCCACCTGGGTGCCCGGATCACCCCGCTGCCCTTTTGCGCACAGCCAGCCCTGGGGTGGACGGTTGGGGAGAAAGGACCTGGGGGCGGAGAGGGGAGGGGTGGCCTGAGGCCACCTTTCCTGAAACCCCACCCCCTTCTCTAGCTGCCCGGGCCTTTTGTCGGGCGGGGAGGCTGGTTTCTATTTTGGGAAGGTGTTGGAATAAATTCCACCGCTATTTTTAGCCGGTTTGGGGATTCCTCCACCCAGGCTGGCCGTCCGCCTCTCCTCCTCCTGGCTGACCCAAGGCTTGCCTGGATCAAAAAGGGTAGACAAGGACACACAGCCCGCAGGAGTGGGGGTTTCCCTTGGGGCAGACCTGGAAGGGGGAGACCCCCATGTTTCCTGGTTGCGAGGGGAGGGGCCTCTCAAGGGCGTTCCCACGTCCCAGGTGAGCCAGACCTTCTGGCCTCTCGGAATCCTTGACCTACTACATCTGCATTCCACCTGCAGGACAGGGTGGGGCTCCCCAGACTCACCTTTCACCTCCTTTCAGGGTTGTGACACGTCTGCCCTGCGGAGAGTGGATCTTGAGTTCCACACTCTTTGGCTGGGGGCTCTCATGTCCCCAAGAGGAACATCTGCTTGGTGAGGGGAAACCGAGGCACACAGAACCCAGGGCAGGAGTGGGACCCATCTGAGGCTCATTCCCTGATGGTTTCATCTCCGTCCACACTTTACAGCTTAACAGCTGGGCTTAACCTTGGGGTAGTGACTCCACCTCTCCGTGCCTCAGCCACCTCCTTCAGGAAAATGGGGTAATAACCACAATAGAGTTGCTGTAAAAATGTGAGTGAGGGTCTTCCCTGGTGGCGCAGTGGTTGAGAGTCCGCCTGCCGATACAGGGGACGCGGGTTCGTGCCCCGGTCCGGGAGGATCCCACATGCCGCGGAGCGGCTGGGCCCGTGAGCCATGGCCGCCGAGCCTGCGCGTCCGGGGCCCGCGCTCCGCAACGGGAGAGGCCACAACAGTGAGAGGCCGGCGTACCGGAAAAAAAAAAAAGTGAGTGAAAGGATTAGAGATCTTAGAACAGGGTCCTGGGCAGGTGATGGAGCAGGTGGCCCCAGAAAGGCTGCTGTGATGGTTGCCTGGAGCCGAGGGGAACATTTTGGGTTCCCGCTCCACACTTCGCGACAATGCTCCAGCCACCTCCGTACTCCTTACAGTCCTTGGGGCTCACAGGAGTGACCCCGTGCTATAGATCAGGCCACCGAGGCCCTGGGATAACTTCACGGACCAAGGGTCTCATGACTGGTGACACACGGGAGGCCAGATGACTCCTCACGCTGCTGGCTCTGACCCGTGCCGTGTTCCAAAGCTGCCTTTTGCATTCTTTCCATCCGTTCCTTCACTCACTCAGCAAATATTTGTGGGGCATTGTATGAGTTTCCTATTGCTGCTGTAATAAGTCACCACAAAGAACACAGATTTATTATCTTACAGTTCTGGAGGTCAGGAGTTGGAAGTCCGTATTACTGGGCTAAAATCGAGGTTTCCGCAAGGCCATCCAAGCTCCTTCTGGAGGCTCTGAGGAAGAATCCATTTCCTTGCCTTTTCCAGTTTCTCAAGGCGCCCGCAGCCCTTGGTTCACGGCCCCACATCACGTGGCCTTTTCTATTGCTTCGGGCATCATATCATCTTCTCTTTCTGATGAGTCTCCAGTCTCTGTCTCTCTGTCTCTGTCTCTCTCTCAAGGACCTTGTGACGAATTGGGTTTGCCAGGGGGAATCCAGGATCATCCTCATCTCAAGATCTTTAATTTAGTCCCATCAGCAAAGTCTGGAAAATATTCACAGGTTCCAGGCATTAGGACGGACATCTTTGCGGGGCGGGGCGGGGCTTATTCAGCCTACCACAGGCACCTTCTCTGGCCAGACCGTGCTGAGCGCCCGACAAATGAGGCACAGAAGCTGACAGGTGCTTGCCCTCGTGGAGCACAGGGGTCCGTGGCCACGTCCACCAGGTGGTCACAATGATGAACACATGATTATAAATAAGGTTGCTAGATAAAATTCAAGACACCTGGTGAAATTTTTGAAAAACAACAAATACTTTTTTTAGTAGAATACTATTATATTTAATATACTTGGGACATATTTACAGTTAAAAAGAATTTTTAAAAATATTTTTTATTCACTTATTTATTTTATTGGCTGTGTTGGGTCTTCATTGCTGCGCCCGGGCTTTCTCTAGTTGCGGGGAGTGGGGGTTACTCTTCGTTGTAGTGCACGGGCTTCTCATTGCGGTGGCTTCTCTTGTTGCAGAGCACGGGCTCCAGGCGCACGGGATTCAGTAGTTGTGGCATGTGGAATCAGTAGTTGTGGCACATGGGCTTAGTTGCTCCGTGGCATGTGGGATCCTCCAGGACCAGGGCTCGAACCCGTGTCCCCTGCATTGGCAGGCAGATTCTTAACCATTGCGCCACCAGGGAAGTCCCTAAAAAATCCGTTTTTTTAAAACTATATAGGTATGTAATATTTGAGTCATACACTAAAAAAAAGGAGTAGATGTATAGTACTCCCATGCGTGACTAGACCACAAGTTATAATTTACCAGGGAAAGGTTTTTTTTTTTTAAACATCTTTATTGGAACAGGGAAGGGTTTTACTCAGAGGCAACAAATAAGCCAATACGTGTGTTAGGATGACACTGGCCTTGGTGTGGAGAACGGGCCCACGTACAAAGGCACGTTTTGCGCCTAGGAACCCACTTAGCGCTTTTCCAGAGGCTTCTCACCCTGTTTTACGCCTCGGAGTGGGCGGGCCCTGTGCTGAAGGCTCCGCCTCTCGTGCCTGCACAGGCGCATCCCTCCTTGGCTCGCTGAGACGGTCGACCAATCAGACGCCGAGCCTTAGGGTCAGGGTCTGAGGATGCGCGTTCCCCCGCTCTGGTGCCTTCTGCGCAGCCTCGCGGAGGCGGAGCCTGGTGGTGGGCGGGGCCTCGCGCTGGCTTCCCGGCGCGAAGGGCAAGGGCAGGGGCGGGGGCGGCGCAGAAGCGCTTGGAGCGGCGCAGGTGCTGCATGAGTTTGGGGTACAGCTTGTGGTAGCCCCCAGCGGCCCCTCTCAGGACTCGGGCCGGAGGCCTCGGCCCCGCAGGCCAGTCCCCGGTCCCCCAGGCCAGCACCAGGAAGCAGGGCGAAGGCGGGGCGCCCCTTCCGAGAAGCGGGCCGGCTCCTCCTCAGGGGCCTCCCATCTTCGGAGAAATGGGCAGGAAACGGAGAGGAAATGGCGGCCGGCCAAGGGGGAAGTCAGCCCGGCTGGCAGACCTCAGTGCCGGGATGGAAGGAGGAGCCGCCTAGGCTCGCCCTTCTGAGCATTGCCCTGGGTCACAGCAGCCATGACAGCGGGCGATGTCCTCTCTAAGTTTATTTTTTACCTTTCCCGTAGTGCAGGGTGATTTCTTGCAGGCCTCTTGAGTCTGTCCAAGAGAGGGCAGTTTGGCAGGGGAGATAAGGCCCAGGAACAGAGAGTAAACTCGGGCTCAACGTTTGGGTGGAAGCGCCCCGAGGGGAGTTGAAAGAGACAGTTGTCACTTATTTGTGATACCGACCTGGGATTCATTGATCAATAGAAATTGATAAGAGGCCAGAGGAGGCAAGGCTTTACTGGTACTTGTGCTGCAGCCTGAGGGAGGGAAAACAAGTAACAGCTTCCATTACTGGATCCCCGAAGAGGGGTGAGCTGGTCCCTGAAGTGGGGTGAGGATAGCAGTGGATACAGGGGTCAGGCCAGACAGGTGACTTAGATGGTCTGGCCACACCCTTGGTGGTGCTGTGTGCGGGGGTCATGCACAGGACCCTGCCTTTGCTCCGGCACCTCAGAAGTGGCAGTTGGGTTTTGCCCTTTTTGTATCTTATTGTTCCTAATTTGTCCCAACTGCGCATGCGTGCACTTATTTTTAGTCCCTTATAGTTTCTTCCTATTCTGTTGCTTGAGGAGATGTTTGTCCAGGTGCAAGCACTGCAGCAAAGCGTCCCAGGTCCCAGCCTGTCTGCTTTGTCCCTTAGGCCAGGGGAATGTCAAGGGCATTACAGCATCTTAAACCCTCAGCCAGTTTTACGTGTTGGATACTTCTTATGTACCTTACGCCCGTTAAATATCTTCGCAACAGCCTTGGTGCTACTAGTGAAACGAGGAAACTGAGACGCAGAGAGTTGAGTTGCTGAAGTCCCCCAGCTGAGCTGGTGGCGGAACCTGCCCTGCTCGTTCTTTTTTCATCTCACAGCGCTGCCTCTTGTTGGACTGCTCTCAGAGGCCGTGCAGACCCACTGTCCAGCCGTCCTCCTGTTCCCACCCTCCCGGACAGTCACAGGAAGACAGTGGGTTCCAGGATCCTGGGCCCTCCGGATCTGAGGTGCTTTCTGAAGTCAGAGGGCCTCCAGAGGGAATGTCTCAAAGTGTGCTGGCCAGGAAGGAGACCAGACGTGAAGGGCACTTCCTCTCTGCTCCAAAGGTGGTCAGGACGAGGCTGGCAGAGAGTCAAGAGCAGCAGGAATGTCGGCCGTAGGGCAGCTTCCACTACTTCCTCCCGGTGGGGGGACGTTGCTGGGAGAGCAGTTCCACGACCCAAGGGAACTGCTTTCTTTTACCCCTAAGCCTTTCACACGTGGGGGACCGTAGCTCTGACCCCATAGGTGTGCCCAGATTGTCCCATGAAACTTTGAGACCCTGGTGTGGAAATTCCTCCTCTCCACCTGGACAGCTCCACGTGGCTGTGAGGATGGGGACGTGAGTGTTTGCCAAACCCAAAATCATCTAGATTCTCCTGACACGTGGGGAGTGGGTTGGGGGCGATGCTAGCAGAGCTTTTCCTGAATGTTCTGTAGAGTAGAAACTCGCCTTTCTCCTGCTTAAAGCCGACCTCCTACCTAGGACTTGAGACTCTAGAAGGGGGTGTGTCACAAGTACATGTTCCAGAATCCTAATGCTGCCCTATCTGATTATTCATTTTCTCACTGATAGGAGGGGAGTTTGCAGACATTGCTGAGATTGACTGTGGAAACGGAAGGTATGAGAAGGATGTGACCCTGGCCACCTGCTGGCTGGTCCAGCCTCCAGCCCACCACTCTGCTTCGGGGCAGGACGCAGACTGGGCTCTGACTAGAGGGAAAATGCCTTTCTCAAGGCATTGGGCTTGGAGTTCTTCCCAGAGTGATAAATTCTGGTGAGAAAGAGCCCCGCGTTCTTAGCGCCGGCTCTCCAGTGAGGCCTTGCATCCCTCTTGCTACTGTAAACTCAGCGCTGGCTTCTCCAGATCAGCCGCACGTGGCCCGCAGAAAGGGCTGAGTCTCATGTGGCCACCCAGGGGGAACCCCCTCATCTAGGAGGCTTTGCCGCTGCCGCCAAAGCCTTCTCGTGTGGGATTCTTGTCCCTCATCTCTTTGGATCTTTGGGGGAGACTGAATCCTGAGCCCGCTTCATTGGCTGCCCGGGCTTCACAGCCCAGCCGCTGCTTGCGAAGGAATCTCACAGACCACTCAGCGGGTGGGAACCAGTGAGTGGGCGGGCTTCGGAGGAGGGACCATCGCAGGGGGCAGGGTTTGAGGCTGGCTGCGGGTCAAAGGCAGAAGTGCTGATAAACAGGATTCAAGTCATCGCTTAGATAAGCACTTTTGCTTCTGCACCACAGCCTCTTAAAAGTCTTGCTTACCCTTTCCTGAGTACAAAAACAAACTAATCGTAAATAAAATGTGTGCGACGTGAAGTTTGGCTGGTAGGACGCGTTATCCTTCTCTTGTTGATGTCAGCCAATTTCCAAAGGTTTCTCTTCATTAGAGTCTGTTGGTGCCAGACGTTTATGCATAGAAGGATGTTGGATATGAAAGCTCAGGATGGATGGGGCTGGTGGGCGTGGAGATACACCTGCCATGTCCCTTCACGGAGGGAGGGACGAGTTGCCCCGGCTTCTGGGGGTGTTGTCAGTGGACACCCTTCAGCTGTCAGCCCCTTCAGGAAATGCTTCGGCTGCAGACAGCTGCCCAGCCCCGGGTCCCAGCGTCCTGGAGGCAGCCCATCCAATGGCTGATCAACATGGAGGTAGAGAGTCCTGTCTCTGGGCCCAACAGGGGACAATTCTGCAAGGCTGGTCCAGCTCCAGAGCTCCCCTGGGGTAGCCTGAGGCCCCTTCCTCTCTCTTCCACATCTGGTGATCCCAGAAGTCCTTTCTAATAAGCAACCTGAACACAAGGCATTCTGCTTCCCCAAGAACCCAATGTGCCCGTCTAACACTGGGACGACTGTGCCTGTGTGTATGTGTGTGTGTGTGTATGTGTGTGCATGCGCTGCATCTCCTTCTGTAGGGCAACGAACCTGAAGTTACAGAAATGGTGAAAACAGACATTGAGAACGGACTTGGGGTTCCCAAGGGGCAGGGAGGTGGGGAGGGAAGGATCGGGAGTTTGGGATTAGCAGATGCAAACTGTTATGTATAGGATGGACAAACAACAAGGTCTTACTATACAGCACAGGGAACTATATTCAATATCCTGTGATAAACCAAGAATGGAAAAGAATATGAAAAAATATATATATGCATAACTGAATCCCTTTGCTGTACAGCAGAAATTAACACATTATAAATCAACTATACTTAAATCAAATTTTTAAAAAACTTACTTTCCTACTTGAAAAGACCAAAAAGAAAAAAATGGTGAAAGAATGCTAGGACTAGTCTTCCGGAACGATTGAAGTATCCTTACAGTTCTTACTTTTGATATTTTGACCTAGTGGTATCTGTGTGAATTTCATCTCGGTTGTGGGTTGTGTCTCTTATCAGCATGATGAACCCCTGAAGGTCTCATTTGGCGATTTGGCCTTGCTCTCAACTCTGAAACTAAGCGCCCGTGGGTTAGAGTGACTTGCCCAAGGTCCCAGGGAAGGCCGGTCAGGTTCCACTCGTTGAGGTCTTTAAATGTATTGAAAAGATGAAGAGGAAGAAATGTCAAAATAGGCTAAAGAAATTGCAGAAGAAAAAATATATAGATTGTGGTGGAGAAAATAGAATACAGGATTCGCAAAGCGACGACAGGATTTATAGACACGGGAATTCATTGCGCACTACGGGAGGTGTGGTCGGGTGACAGGCTGCAGATTTAAAATTGTGTGATGGGTCTGGTCTTTCAATACTGTCAGTCTATGCCTCTCAGCTCCTTTTGGAGACAGCATCAGAATCTAAAGAGGCTCTAAGGGCAGCTACGGAGGTGGATACAGATCTGGCGTGTTAATTCCCTGTTCTCGCCACCATATTCACGTCCCCATTCTGCACTGCTCAGCATTTTGTGTTGATAGATCAAAAGAGCGAATGAGCATGTCGTGCTTGAACGGCCCTTGTGCGACAGACCTGGCTACAGAGGCTGCTGTGATGTGATGGCTCTGTCTCTGAACATCCCAGTTAAAGATGAGCCTCTTCATTTCGTAAATAAGATGCTGTCATTTTGATTTGGAAGGGACATAGAGATTTTTTTTTTCTAATTTACGCCATCTCCTGAACAAAGTTTTTGTGAAGTAGAACTCGAGGTCAGTGAACACTTTGGCATCGAATTTCTTGAAAGGCTGGTTGCAGGGACTTCCCTGGCTTTCCAGTGGTTAAGACTCCGCGCTTTCCACTGCAGGGGGTGTGGGTTCAATCCCTGGTCCGGGAACTAAGATTCCGCATACCGCATGGCACGGGCAAAAAAAGAGAAATGTTGGCTGCAAATGCAAGAACGGTTACAGGTTCCTGTCTTCTGAACAAACCACCATGCAAGCTTCTCTGCTGAGAGGCAGGCGGGCTCTGTGGGCGTTGGCACCCAACCCCCTGCCCACGCACTCAGAAAATTAAATGCTCTGCTGTTACCATCTTGACATTTGTAATTTTTGAACAAGGGGCCCTCAAATTATGGAGCTGGTGCCACTGAGAAGCTTTGTGACTCAGAATTTGCCATTTCTCCCCTCTTGGTTTCAGTGAACTCCTGCGTGGAAGGGGCAGATTCTGAAAACGATACTGGTGTCTTGGGTTTGTGTAGTGACTGATGGTCATTCTCATTTCTTGTTTACCAGATGGCCCACTCCACTCAGGGGTCCCTGTGGCAGCCCTTTCTGGCTGGCTGTTGTCCTGTTTATTGGGTTCCCAGAGCTGCTTAGAAACATTCCAGACTCCTTAGCACAGCCCCTAAGGCCCTCCGTTTTCTGCCCTCTGCCGCTCCAGCCTCGGGTCCTGCCACTCCCCCTCCCCCGCTCCAGCACACCCAGCTCCTCCCAGTTTCCCGTGTCAGGTCCCCCTGCCTTGGCCAGGGCAGCTCTTTCCATCCGGAGCCTGAGCTGTCACTTCTTCCCATCTCCCAGCTCCAGGTAAACGCCCAGACGTTCCTGGCTATGTGACATTCCTAGTTTAAGATAGCAGGAAAAAAAAAAAAAAAAAAAAAGACAACAGAAATGTATTCTCTCTCAGTTCTGGAGGCCGGAAGTCTGAGATCAAGGTGTTGGGAGGGCTGATTTTTTCCTGGAGGCTCTGAGGGCAAAACCACGCCAGGCCTCTCCTCCAGCTTCTGGCGCTGCCAGCGATGCTTGGCTCGTGGCTGCATCACTGGATCCGTGCCTGACGCCACATGGTCTCCTTCCCGCTGTGTGTCTCCCTGTGTCTCTGTACCCAGATCTCCCTGTCCTTTCTCTTGTGCAGACACCAGTCATTGGATTTAGGGTCCACTCGTATCCAGTGTGACCTTGTTAACTTGATTTCAGCTGCACATCCCTTTTTGTACAAGGTCACACTCACAGGTACCGGGGTTAGGACTCAAACATAGATTTTGGGGAGGGACGCAACTCAACCCAATGCCTTAGGCCAGCTCTAAAGCCCTCTCCCCGTGTCTCAGAGGAGATCCTCTGGGAGTGATGACTGTAGAATCTGTTGATCTCACTCCGTGTCCCTGGACTGTATGCCACGGGATAGGCCCTTAGTAAATAAAAGCAGGAAGTGTGCTTGGTGAGAACACAGTGAGATGTTTCCTCAGCCAAACAAAAGAATTTGGAAGTATCTGTAGTACTGGGTTGATACATGTCTCCCCCAAATTCCTACCCACCTAGAAACTCACAATGTGACCTCACTTGGAAACAGGGTCTTGGGACTTCCCTGGCGGTCCAGTGGTTAGGACTCCGAGCTTCCACTGCAGGGGGCGTGGGTTCCATCCCTGGTTGGAGAATTAAGATCCCACATGCCTCATAGTGTGGCCCCCCAAAAAAGAAAAAAAATAGGAAACAGGGTCTTTGCAGATGTAATAGATCTGATGGGGTCATGCTGGAGTAGGGTGGGCCCTGAATCCAATGGTGGGTGTCCTTATAGGGACAGGAGTGACCACACAGACACAGAGAAGGCCTTGTGATGACAGAGGCAGAGACTGGGGAGATGCGGGACCAGCCGAGGACCAAGGATGGCCAGGAGCCACCAGAGCTGGAGAAGGCAGCAGGGACCCTGCCCTGAACCTCCAGAATGTCGGGAAGATATTTGCATGTAGGAGGGTAGGAAAGGAGTTCCACGACAATGGGGGGCCTTCCAGCCCTGGGGACAGTCTAGGGTGAAGGGTGAGCCGTGGTCTCCAGCCCTCCTTCCTCTTTGGTGGCACAATGCCCAATGGGCTTCTGTTGTTGTTGAATATTTATTTATTGGGCTGCACCGGATCTTTGCTGTGGCATGCATGAGGGATCTAGAGCCCCGACGAGGGATCGAACCCGGGCTCCCTGCATTGGGAGCGCAGAGTCTTACCCACTGGACCGCCAGGCAAGTCCCCAATGGGCCTCTTTGGATGCTGGAGGCCACAGGCGTCCCCCGGGCCTGGCCTCCCACCCAGCAGAGCCAGCTCCCCTCCTGCCATGGGGCCGGGGTCTGCATCTGCACTGTACCCTGCCCAGCCCAGGGGTGACCCTCAAGGTCACTCTTGGGGCACATTCTGTGGGTTTTGCCAAACGTATGTCATCCTGTGTCCAGCAGGACCTTGTCCTACAGAAGTGTCCCTGCCCTAAAAACCTCCCTTGACCCACCTGTTCATCCTGCTTTTCCCCGCTCCAACCCCTGCAGCCAGTGATCCTTTCACCAGCTCCATGGTCCTGCCTTTTTCAGAATGTCATCAAATTGGGATCATACAGCGTGTAGCCTTTGCAGACTGACTTCCTTCCCTTATTTCCCGCCTTTTCCAGCTTCTAGAGGCGCCGCCTCCCTGGCTCGCAGCCCCTCCTGCATCCTCACAGCCAGCAGCGCAGCATCTCCCGTCTCTCTCTGCCTCTGACCCTCCCGCCTCCCTCTCATAAGGACCTTGTGATGACACTGAGGCCCACGGGGAATCCAGGGGCCCTAACTTAATCCCACCTGCAAAGTCTCCTCTGCCCTGTGAGGGGACGTGAGCACAGGTTCTGGACGTTAGGATGTGGACATCCTTGGGGTCCTGTGCACAGGCTTGCCTGGTCCAGAGCCTCCTATAAACGCAATCATGCAGGCCATCCTTCTGTGTAAGGCTATTTGTTGACTGTGGACTTGTGAGCCACCCAGGCCGTCCCTGGTGGTGGGTGGTTTGTCCCTCACATGGCTGAGGGGCTTCCGGGGCAGGAGTGGCTTGATTCCCTGTTGCTGAATAGGGGACCAAGATGAGATGTTTTCGGTTTTGACTATGGGGAGAAGAGCTGCTCTGACATTCCTTCCAAGACTTTTTGTGGACATGTGTTTTGGTTTCTGTTAGGTAAACACTTAGGAGTGGAATCGCCGGTTCAGAGAGTAGGTGTGTGTTCAGTTTTATAGGGAAGTGCAGGACCTTTTCCCAAACTGGCTGTAGCCCTTCACACCCCACCAGTGAGCCCTGGGGGTTCTGGTTGCTTTGTGTCCTCGGCAACGCCCATCTGTTACATTTTAGCCATTCAGGTGGACGTTGGGTAAGGTTTTCTTTTTTCTTTTTGTGGTAAAATAGAACATGAAATGTACCATCTTAACCATTTTTAAGTGCACAGCTCGGTGGCATTGAGCACATTCACATTGTCGGGCAACCGTCCCCACCATCATCTCCAGAGCTTTCCCATCTCCCCAAACTGAAGCTCTGTCCCCATGAAACACTGATTCCCCACCCCCTCCCCCAGCCTCTGGCCCCCACCATCTGCTTCCTGTCTCTGTGGATGTGACTCCTCTGGGGACCTCATGTGAGTGGAATCAGACAGTATCTGTCCTTTTGTGTCTGGCTCCTCTACGTACAATGTCCTCAAGGTTCACCCATGTCATAGCATGTGTCAGAATTTACTTCTTTTTTATGGCTGAATAATATATTCCACTGTGTGGATGGACCATGTCTTGTTTATCCATCATCCATGGATGGACACGCTTCTCTTGTTGTGGACCACGGGCTCTAGGCATGCAGGCTTCAGCAGTTGTGGCTTGCGGGCTCTAGAACGCAGGCTCAGTAGTGTGGTGCACGGGCTTAGTTGCTCCGCGGCATGGGATCTTCCCGGACCAGGGCTCGAACCTGTGTCCCCTGCATTGGCAGGTGGATTCTTAATCACTGCGCCACCAGGGAAGCCCTAATCTTTTTTTTTTTTAAACTTTTTATTTTATATTGGAGTATAGTTGATTGGCAAAGTTGTGTTAGTTTCAGGGGTACAGCAGAACGGCTTTCTAATCTTATACTTATTTTTCCAGGAGAAAAAAAATTTTTTTCAGCTTCATATATATATATTTTCGGATTATTTTCCATTCTGATTTATTATAAGATATTGAATAGAGTTCCCTGTGCGATACAGTGAATCCTTGTTGCTTACCTATTTTATGTATAGTAGTTTGTATCTGTTAATCCCATACTCCTAATTTATCCCTCCCCCCTCCTTTCCCTAATCTTATACATTTGATACATAGGGGACAATTTTTAATGCAGCTGAATCTATAAACGTTTTATTATTAAAAAAAAAAATAAACAGTGATACATCCATGTCTCCCTCCCTCCCTCTCTTTCTTTCTGCGCAGCACGGCACGTAGGATCTTAGCTCATACAAAGAAAGTTCTCCGCTCAGGGGCCAGAATCCCCCACTTACAGATCCATTACTAAAGATTTAACTCTTCGTGGTGTGCTATGGGGCAGGGCCAAGATTCCCTCCACTTTTTCCTGGGAGTCTGGTCTCTGGGTGACGCAGAGCAGGAAGGGGCAAGATTAAGATCTTCACAGGCTCCAAGCTCTCGGAGGAGCGTGGCGCTTTCCCACGGCCCTCCAAACCGTGGGACCCGCGGCTTACACGCGTGGAGCTCCTCAGATAGCTTCCCCCGAAATTCTCCCACTGTAGATCAGAAGCTGAAGCTCCCTCGTCTGTGCTGCTGCCTGAAGCCCGGTTCTATCCACGCTGCCTCTTCCCGGGGCAGCTGGGTCAGTGGTGGGTGGAGGGGAAGCCGTCCCGCCGGAGCCAAGATCCTGCCCTGTCCCCCCCGAAAGCAGCGGCCAGGGAGCCAAGGAAGGGTCGGAGCCGGGAGGAAAGGAACAGTGAGACTTTTTATTGTGCATTAATTCACTTGGTATTAACAATTCCACACAATATTCAAACACTGCAGGAAAGTGGGTGTGGCACACCTGGAATTTTTTAAAAATCAGAAATAAAAAGCACTGGACATCCAAACACAGATGGGGTAGAACCCACTAGAACCACGGATTGCTTTCTGAGAACCGGGAACCGGTCTTTACAATGTTTGGCAATGGTCTCTGAGGACAGAGGAGGAAAGGGGGGGGGGGGGAAGGGGGGGAGGGGAGTGGGGGAGTGGTGTCGACATATGGCTTCTTTTCAAGGCGCCCCGCGGCAGGTTCTTGAAGGACGAGCGACCTGTGGTGGCCTCACCGTGGCCCGGAAACTGCCCCTGGTCACTCATGCTTGGGGCGGGGGTCCAATGGCCTTTTCCTGCCCGCCCCGGGCTCGAGATGGATGAGCTGCCTAGAGGCCCAGCGACGACAGGACAGGGTGGCCGGGACATCAAAGGAAGAAAGAGCACCTTCTGCATCCCCATCCGTCCAAGGGGGCTGGAGGTCACAACCGAGTCACTTAATTCTTGGCCTGGGGGGTGACCTTTAGGGAGGATGGGGGAGGGGCCGGGCCGGGCCAGGCCCACAGGAAACACTGCAGGCTGCAGACAGAAACCCCGAGTCGCCCAGGACTGCCTTTTTTGGGTGCCTGTGTCCTTAATTCCCCCGGGGATGTGGTTGAGAGGCGCCGGTTTCCCCGAGGCCCGCGCTGCCACTGCCGGCTCCCGGCCTCGCGGGGCACTTACAGTCCCCCAACGCCCTGAAAACCATGGTTTCACGCTGACACTTGCACCAGGAAAGCACAAGCTTGTGTGTGCCCTGATGCTTCAGGCCTATGCTGGGGATCCTGATGTCGAAGAAGAAAAAAAAAGGAAAAGAGCTCTTTTTCCTCCTCTGGAAAGAAACCCACGGTGGGGCTTTTGCCCACTGCCATCTCCCTGGGCTCCGAGGCTGCGGGCACCTGGGGAGGCAGCGGGGCAGGTGTGGCCATGGGGCGGGGCTGGGGAACGGTGGTCCTCCCCCTCTCTGGGCCTCAGTTTACCCAGACCGCTGGGTCCCTGGGGTCTTGACTCGGGGGCCTCTGGCCCGGTGCGATTTTGCTTCAGGGCTTGTGGGGGTGGGGTGGGGCGGCCATCGGCCGCCAGCGATGGGGCTGCCAAACTCGGGTCCCTCCACCCCATCGGCCAGGGGTCCTGGGCTTGGCTTCCCACTGGCTTCTCCGGGGTCAGTCGGCGGGGACACGCGGTGGGGATAGGCTTGGCACAGCTGGCAGGGCAGGGGCCCGAGAGAGAGGGCAGGCCTGGGCCCGGGGACCTGTGACCTCAGCACCAGGACCCCTTGTCCTCTTCGGGGCCTGGCAGCGGGAGGCCGGGACAGTAGGGGCGCAGGAGGACGGCTGGGTGTGCGCAGACCGAGCTCAGGCTGAAGGGATTAAGGCTTCTGTCCCGGACGGAGCAAAGGGTGACCAGTCGGCAGATGGCTGGTGGGCTGTCCTCGCCGGCAGACTCGCTCTACCAGCTGCCCCTCTGACCCTCGGGCCAACCCCGCTGTGCCCTGGCTTCCCCAACCCCCAGCCGTGGGGTGCGCCCGGGGTTTCTGGAACAGGCTTTGTTCTGTCCTGCTGTGCTGCCAGGCGTGGGCAGGCCAGGCGCCCCTGGGCCGCTGGCTGCCTGCGCAGTGTACGGGGGCAGCAGCGTGGGGTGGGGGCCTTTGTGGCTTCCCCCCTCCACCTGCATGGGTGGGGGAGCGGGCTCCCCGAAGCCCCAGGTGCTCCCGGACCGGCCGGAGAGAGCTGGGTGCTGGGGAGAAGCTTGGCCCTGGGTCTGCACCCCGCGGGAGCCGGCCATGGGGGTGCCGGGCATCCCGCCAGCCTTCGCAGCTGTGCACGGTCTGAGCCCCAGGGGCGCGAGGGGAGCAGAGGCGTCGGGAGAGGAGCTCAAGGCTCCGGGTTCCACCAGCCCGCATGCCTTGTGCCGGCTGCCCAGGGCCCTTCTGCTCGGGGGGGCCCTGGGATCCTGACTTGCCACCCCGCCCCCGCAGGGCCGCACGGGCAGGTGGGCCACCGGGGATCAGGCGGCCAAAAGCAGGTGTGCATCTGACCCGTCCTTCTGCCTCCACCTCTTTAAATGTTTTTGTTGTAACAGAGGAAACAGCAATTGTAAAAGAGCCCCCCAGCCCGCCCTCACCATCAACTACACGACACCTTACAAATGCTCCGGGCAGCTGGGTGTGAGCGCAGAGGGGAGTACTGCCGGTGCCTCTCCATTTCTGGGCAAAGGATCCCATCTCCAGGGCCTCTGCAGCTACTTCCAGACAATTTCACACCTATTTTTTTTTTTTTTTTTGGCCAGCCGCCCACCCGGCTTGTGGGATCTTAGTTCCCCGGGATCGAAACCGTGCCCCCTGCAGTGGAAGCGCGGAGTCCTAACTACTGGACCACCGGGGAATTCCCTCGCACCTTTTTATACCCCGAAGCACCAGGGGGCCCCAGGCTGGCCTCCCCAGGCTGCATTTCTGTCTGAAAAATGGCCATGGAGATGCAGAAAGTGGAAAAAAAACAGAACAAAACACGGAAGAGCCAAATATGACCATAGCCTCTAACTGCCCACGCTGATGTCTCGTGCTTAAAACTAAAGAAAACACAGCTGGCCGTTGCAGTGACCAGAGCCATGGGCTGAAAATCCGTTTCTGGGATGGGTGGGGTCCCCAGGAAAGGGAGGGGGCCTCAGCATGGCTGTCGGATGACACATGCCACACAAAAGCCACACAGTTGGGTGACCCTGGGTGACAGGGGTGCGTTTCACAGGCAAAGCCCCCCTCCCGGCCCCTGAAATCCAAGTCACACAACCCAGCTTAGCTACAAGTTCAGCCAATGACACCCGATTTTAGCGGTACGGAATTACAAGGTTTTAAATGAAAAGGAGAAAGATTTCTGAAAAAAGTTCGTTATGTCCCTCCTCCCAACTCCACCCAATTTTTGTCCACTTCACACACCCTGGCCAAAGGCATCACATCATCAACCTGGCTGAAGTCCTCACAAATGGCCAACTGTGTGAGACTCGCCACCCGGCCGGGTCAGCCACGCCAGCGGCTAATTCACTCACCTCCTTCCTGTCTCCCCGCCCAGCTCGGCTCTAGACCATGACTTAAATGGCAACGCCGTTTTCAAAAATCTTTACCGCGTTGCTTGGGCATTTCAGCTATTTCCCATGAGAAGTGGTGGTGGAGCCCGGCCCCCGACAGGGCTGCGATGTTGGGTCTGAAAATCCATCTGAACCCAGAGGATACATTTTACCCGACCTGGGTGACGGCAACTTTTTGCATTTCTTTTGGAATGAAGAGTTTTGCTTGACTGTGTACTGAATGATGCCTTGGCTGGGGTGGGGGGGGGGCGGGGGTCAGGGAGGAGCTGAGGGAAGATAGAGCTATAGGATAATACAAGGCTTCTTGTCCTTAAAGGGGTTCTCCGAGGCGGGGACTCCCACCAGCAGGGGGTCGTTCCGGGCGTGCTGCTCACAATAGCTCATGAGTTCGGAGGAGGCTTTGGAGACCTGTGTGTGGGCACAAGGACAAGAGAGGAAAGATAAGAAGGGGCCGAAGCGCCGTGTCCACAGCAGCACAAAGGTGGAGATAACCCCAGTGCCCGTCACCTGAAGACACACACCGTGTCCCTCCACACACGGGAGCATCACTCAGCCACAAAAAGGAGAGAAGCACGGACACTCGCTACCACGTGGATGGACCCCGAGAACACGATGCTCAGTGAGAGAAGCCAGATGCAGAAGGACCCACAGGATGTGATTCCACTGATGGGAAACGTCCAGAACAGGCAGATGCACAGACACCGAGGGCAGTTGTCAGGGGCTGGGGAGTGACTGCTCACGGGGATGAGCCTCCTTTTGGGGTGATGGAATATTCTGGAATTAGGTAGTGGTGCATTAGGTTGCACAACAATGTCAATGTACTAAGTATCACTAATGGTAAATTTTATGTTACGTATACGTATTTTACCGGAAATTTAAGATCAAGTAAGCAGAAGAACTGAACCTTCTCCAGAGGGGGCTGTGTGGAGTTTGAAGGGAAGGGTCAGGGGAGGAATCAGTCGAAGAAAGGACCTGACGGGGAGAGCCCTGCAGGTACATCGCCCGAGAGGCGGGACGAGGCCTTCGGCATTTGATTCTTGTGCTGTGTGAGCTGTTGCGGTGTCGGTGACCATGGTGAGGGGGCTGACACTTAGGACCCCCTGCGTCAGGGTCCCCAAAAGAGGAGGGAGGAGATGCAGGGAGGGCCCATCGCAGCCCTGGGGGAGCTGACGTGGGTAAAGTGGTGCCTAGTGTCGGGTGGCGGGGGGGGCCCACCCTGCTGGCAGCACCGCGGCTCCGCTGTGGGACCCGGGGGGGCCCCTCGAGTCCCGGGCGCATCTCCGCGGCCTTGACCCCTCAGCAGTCCCCTTCCCACCCGGAAGAGTGGCGGGCAGGGAAAGTTTGCGGAGGGTCTTCTGAGCCCCAGAGCTGCCGCCCCGGGCGCCAGGGCCCCGGGCTCAGATTCCACTGCTCTGCCTGGAAGACAAGCCCCCGGGGGCCCCTGGATGCTGTGCGCCCTCCGCCTCGCCTTGCCGGCCTCTCACTCAGGCCGGCCCTGCGCTCCCAGTCGCCGTCTTGGGGCCTCAAAACCTCAGGCGGGACGGGAGGGAGACCGGTCACGCCCGACTCTGCTCCTCCCCACGTTCAAAGGCCGCCCGCGGGGGGGCCCTCCCGACATCAAACGGGCGGGTGAGTCAGCGGCCTCCTGAGTCAGCGGCCTCCGCCAGGGCCGAGGCTGGCTCGGTGCTGAGAGGAAACCACTTCAACCGTGGCTGCTCTGCCTTCAGCCCCAAGGAATGCTTTGAATGCTCAGAGTCCTGGTACATTCAGACGCCTCGTGGGAGGCGCCCCCCACGACACCACCCGGGGGGTGCGGCAGCCTCCTTCCCACCTGGCTGGGCTGGAGGTGCAAGGCGACGACAGGGGTTGGCCCCATGGCCACATGGGGTCGCGTGTCCGCACTGCCGGACCATCCGTTCCTAACCCGCGACCAGCAGTGACTGGGGGATGACTGTGCTGAGGGAAGCAAGGCCTGAACAGATGCGTGGAGTAACGGCTGATTCTATGTGTCCGCTTAGCTAGGCCAGGTACCTGGCTGTGTGGCCAAATGCCAGCCTAGATGTCTCTACGAAGGTCTTTTTAAGGTGAGATTAACATTTAAATCGATGAGCTTTGAGGAAAACTGGTGACGCTCCATAATGTGGGTGGGCCGCATCTAATCAGTTGAAGGCCTTCAGAGAAAAGACTGAGGTCCCTCGAAGAGGAAGGAATTCTGCCTCCCGACGGCCTCCAGACTCAAGTTGCATCAGCTCTTCCCTGGGTCTCCAGCCTGTGGTTCAGCCCTGCCACCCTGAGACCTGCCAGCCCCACGACTGCGTGAGCCAATGCCTTAAACTACCTCTCATGCTCCCTCTCTGTCTCTAACATATAGTCATAGATCCCTGACTAATCCAGTGGGTAGCTAGAGCACGGCTAATGTGGAAGCATAAATGACCCGTGTCTTCCCTGGATGGAGACTCCCTGGTCCTCACCCAGCCACCCACCAGCTGGGGTCTGGGGCAGGAATCAGCTTCTCAGAGGTGGCTCACGGTCCTTTGCAAAGTGGACATGGGTTTGGTGAGAAGGTGATTTCGAAAAGTGTCAGACAGCTTTCTCGTGTAGGAGGCCATGACTGGCCCGTTGGTCTATATCCTTTGAAAGCCCTGGATGTCATTCTGATGTCCACTCGTGGACTTAAGATTCAGCTATATAAACAAATACGGTCCCTCCACACACGGGAGCATCAGTCAGCCATGCAAAGGAGTGAAGCCCTGACACTCACTACAACGTGGACGGACCTTGAGGATATGATGCTCAGTGAGAGAAGCCTGACACAGAAGGACCCACAGTGTGATTCCATTGATGGGAAACGTCCAGAACAGGCAAATCCACAGACAGACAGTCGGTTCCTGGTTGTCAGGGGCTGGGGAGGGGATGTGGGGTGATTGCTAATGGGGACGGGCTTCTTTTTGGGGGTGATGGAATGTGCTGGAATTAGTCATGATGGTTGCACATTTTGAGTTCACCAAATGCCACTGAATTGCGCACTTTAAAAACAGTTAACTTTATACAATTAAAAAAAAGAAAAAAAGCCCGCAGAGCTGGCTGCCCAATTACGCACTATCTTATTTTGCTTTGCATGTTCCTGGTCCCTGATGGGTTAAGCGCTTGCTAGGAGGCACTGCTTGTCCTTTGGGTTAAGCGCTTGCTAGGAGGCACTGCTTGTCCTTTTCCTTTTTTTAGCTAAAAATCAAACATGCTTATTTCAAAAAATGCAATCAACGCAGAAGTGGCGAAAGTAAACAGTGAAAGGCCCTGTGTCCTCTCTTCCCTGGGGCCGGGCCTCTGACTTCTCTTTGCATCTGTCACAACAGGGGAGCTGGACAGAGCTCTGAGGATGAGGGGACAGAAGAGAAAGTGACTGTCTCACGCTGACCCTTTTGGAGGGGCCTGATTTGGCCTTCTCTGGGGCCATCCAGGGACGGACCCCAAGGGCTGGGGCAGGCTCACAGCAGTACTCGAGGCCTGCCTCTGGTCCCACTCTGTTTATAAAGCATGCTGGCACGTCAATCGTCACAACAACCCATGAGGTAGGTTTACATCAGCTGTGTTTTTCTGCTAAGAAAACTGAGGCTCAGAGAGGTTGAGTGGCCCAAGGTCACACAGCGAGAGGCAGAGCCGAGTGCAAACCCCTACCGTCCTGCTAGCCTCCGTGCCCACCGTTTGCCGAGGGCGCGCCCGGGGGGTCTCTCTCCCCTGCTCACCTTGATGCGCTCAATCCCAGCTTCGATGCGGAGCTGTTCCACCAGCTTCCGAGCCTGGGCTATGTTGTTAGTGGCTGACATTGTCTGCCATCAGCTCTGGGCCCCTGTCGTCCAGAGAGCTGTGGGGAGAAGTAGACAGATGTGAGCTGGCTCATGACGCCCCAGGACTGCAGGTGGAGGACGTCGAGGAGGGATGCCCCATTTCCGGAAACCTCAGGGGGCCCTGAAGCCCCGCCACCCTGCAGCCATGACACCTGTGCCCCTGGGTCACAGTGAGAGGCCCGGCACATCTTCTCCTACAGTCATCTTCTCCTACAGTCCCCTCCTGTGGCTGGTCGGGGGTAAGTGCTCACTGGACATGACCACTGAGGGTCCAGGAGAGCTCACAAAACCATTGCATCGGCTCCTGGTTGGCTCAGAATGAGGGGAGTTTTCTCTGATTCCTGCTCCTGCATTGGGTCCCCTCCCCCCATACTGCTGGCACTGGGGCCGATCATTCTCTCTTGGGGGCTGTCCTGGGCCCTGTGGGGTGTCGAGCAGCCTCCCTGGCCCCCACCCACCTGAAACCAGGAGCACCCCCAGTGTGACAACCACAGATGTCCCCAGACATGACCCAGTACCCTCTGGGGGCAGAGTCGCCCAGGGGCGAGACCCCTGGCTCTGGACCAAGGCAGATCACGTGGGAAGCCTGTACCCGTGGGTCCTGGGTACCCCACCCCTTCTCTGCAGGGCCTGGGCCTGTTTCCTTCCTTCATCTGGTCAGTTGTCCAGCAAATTAAAATTTAATTAAATTTAAAATGTTGCGATGCCCATAGATTCACATGCATTTGTAGAAAACAGTAGAGACGGCCCGTGTACCCGCTGCCTGGTTTCCCCCAGCGGCAGCATCTTGCAAGGCTGTAGTGACGTCATAACCAGGATGCTGACCTTGACACAGGGGAGATGGGGGGCACTTCCACCCCTAGGGTCCTCATGCCTCCCTCCAGGGGCCACAGCCAGGTGGCCAGGCCATGGCTATTGTTCACCTTTTATACTTTAGTACCATGGCCTTGAGAATGCTGTTTATTTATTTATTTATTTAAGGTTGCAATAGGCTATAACTTAGTTTATTATGAATAAAACGTGTAGCGCATGATACGTTTCTACCCCACAAATTCAGTGTTAGAAGAATTCCAACACGACAGAGCTTAGACTTGGCAAGAACAATGCAATAGACAGAGTAAGGCCACTTAAACAGGAAATGGCTCGTGTAAGTAAAATTAACACAAACATCTTCTAGGTATGATTTGGTCTATAACTGGGCAGGATTAAGACAAATGCCATTCAACTTCGGTTAAAAAGTCAAAGTTTCACTGTCGTTCAAATAAAAAGTCAAAGCATGCAATGTAGGAAAAAAATGATAAAAAACCATCTTAACCTGACTTACATCCATATTCAATTAATGAGGAGAATGCTATTTATTTATTTATTTTTTCAATATTTATTTATTTGGCTGCGCCGGGTCTTAGTTGAGGCATGTGGGATCTAGTTCCCCGACCAGGGATCGAACCCGGGCCCTCTGCGTTGGGAGCGCAGAGTCTTAGCCACTGGACCACCAGGGAAGTCCGGAGAATGCTGTTTAAATGGAACCACTCGGTAAGGAGCCTTTCGGGATTGGCTGTTTTTTCCCACTCGACCTAATTATCTGGAGATCCACCCCTGTGGCTGTGCTTATCCACAGTTCATTCCTTTGCAGTAAAGGTCCACGGTGTGGAAGTGCCCCGTAACCCTCTGCCTGTCCGAGAACACCTGGGCCGGCTCCCGGTTCTGGCTGTGTCGGCAAGAAAGCTGCCACAGGCGTCCGTGTGCAGGCTTCTGCATGAATATAAGACTTTATTTCTCAGGGATAAATGCTGAGGAGTGCGACTGCTTAATTTTTTAAGAGAACACCGGCCTGTTTTCCAGAGTGGCTACACAATTTTACATTCCCACCAGCCATGTACGAGTGATGTAAATTTATTTTTTATAATTCAGTTATGCAAAATTTTTCTGTCCCTTAAGGTTGTGAAAATTCTTTTTCCATCCAATCTACATTTAGTGAGCCCTGGGACAGTGGTTCTCAACTGGGGCCATCCTGTCCTCAGGGGACACTGGGCGACACCTGTGGACGTCTGTGGTTGTCACGACAGGGAGAGGGGCTCCTGGCATTAGATGGGATCAGAGAACGACCTGGCCCCAGTGTGCGCGTGGCCCGGGTTGAAGACGCTCCCAGTGGGTCCATGCAGTGTTCGTTCGGGATGGTGGGGCGCAGAGCCCAAGTTCAGGAGTCCCGGGGAGCCGCCCGACTGGGCTGGCTTTTACGCAGGTCTTTCAGTAGCACCATGTGCTTCTGTCATCATACATTGTACCTCTGTCTGTTTCCCAGAGGGGCAGCTGCAGAAAAGTAAAGGCAGAGTTCAGGTTCTCAAAAAATTTCCCTTTCGGAAATAAACAGGAACGGACCGTGGACGTGCACGTCTCGGATGGCCCTCCAGGGGATCGCGTGGAGTGAGAAGGCCAGTCCTCAGAGCCACATGCTGTGCGGTTCCATGTAGAGAACATCCCTGAGACCACAGGGTCGTGGAGATGGACGAGAGGCTTGTGGTTGCAGGCGGGCGGTGGCCTGGGGAGGGGTCTGGGTGGACAGGTGGACACCGGGTCCTCGTGCTGTGTGAAGTGCTGGAGATCTAGACTGTGTGTGTGGGGTTCACGTGTCTGCACAGGGGATAAACTTGCAAAGATCCTAATATACACACACAAGTAAAACTGCAGGAATCTGTGTTCGGTAGGTGATGCAGGGACTTTCTCTCTGTGATCTGGTACGACTGCGTGTGAATCTACAGTGATCTCCATCCAAGTTCCATTAAAAAAAAAAAAATCCCTTCCACACTACTGGCTGCCTGCCTTCCCGCCAGACACCCAGGCCCCTTTCTGGGTCAGAAAAGGCCCGAATGTGTCTGCTCTGGGCATACAGGGCCCACGTGTGGGCTTCCAGAGGGCTCTGATTCAGCAGACAGCTTCAAAGTGGCCACAAAACATCCAATTCAGGGAAAACCGCCCTTGGTTCGACTTAAAAATACCTAAATTACTCAGCGCTAAATATAGATGCTGACAGAGAACAAATGGGGTGGCTTCACAGCATGTTTTCCTTGGAAGGCCGGGGAGTCCTGCTCAGCACCCACACTCAGAGTGTCCACCAGGACCCTAGGAGGCCCGGCTACCCCGTGGGACACCCCAAACCATGGCCTCCCTCGTCAGCTCTAAGCCCCTTGGTGCTGCTGGCTTTCTGTTCTGGGCACGATGCCCTGAGAGGCTCCCTCCAGGCTGGGTTATAACCTGGACCCCCCGGGACTGCCGGAGGGGGCTGCATTGGGGTGTGTGTGCTTGTGTGTGTGCATGCACGTGTGTGTGCATTTGTTTACATGTACGTGCATGTGTGAGCCTGCATGCGTGTGCATGCACGTGTGTCAGTTTATATCTATGTGTGTGCACGTGTGTGCATGAGCAGCTGAGACCAGACATAGGTGCATCACGGCAGCCCAGACAGCAGACCGACGTCCTGGTCCTGGCAGTGTCACAGCCAGTCACTGCCTCACCGCGTGCCCCCCGGGGTTAGGTCAACTCTCGCAGGACAGGCAGTGGCCGTGAGTCAGCCCGGGAACATTCCTCACCAGCTGCCTCCCTGCCAGAGACACGTGACGGCTCCAGGCACCTGACCTGGCCAGGCCTGCCTGGCCCATGGAGACTTGGAAGGCCCTGGAAGCCGGGCAGGGCCTTGGGAAGCAGGAGGGAGGGGTTAGGCGGTTGGGGCTGCAGGTAGCGGTCAGATTCCGCCTGGGGAGTGGCCGGTTCTAGCGTGGCAAGGCTGGGGGCATGACTTGGGGTGAGGTTTGCCTAAAAATAGAAACTTAACAGACGACAGCAGGCCCTGGCTGGCCTCCCAGTAAAGGGCTAGGAAGTCACCAGGGTCAGGCTGGATCCCACAGAAGCACCGCAGGTGCGTGGCTGCAAGGCAAGGACCATGAAGGCCCCGAGCGCGCCAGGATGCATTGTGAGGCTGCGCTGATTACAGAGGGAGGGTCGTCACCGGAGTGTTACAGACCTGAGCCCAGATGCCAGGCTCAAAGGCACAAGAGGATTAAACACAACTGGGGGAGGGTGGTGTTTCTCGATGGTGAGCTGGGGGATGGCAGGATGGGGGACACCGAGTTAGAACAGGGTCCCTCTCCCAAGGCCCTGCTGACACTGGGACCAGGTCACTCTCTGTGGGGGGCCGTCCTGGGCGCTGCGGGGTGCGGAGCATCCTCCCTGGACCCACCCACTCGATGCCAGGAGGCCCCCAGTCGTGACAGCCACAGACGTCCCCAGACATGGCTCCGTGTGGCCCAGGGGCAGAGCCACCCCCCCTCCCCGGCGTTGGAGGGGGGAAACCTCTGGATTATATTAGGCTTCATTTTCCCAACCAAAGAGATTCCATATAAAAAGTCATAGAGGGCTTCCCTGGTGGCACTGTGGTTGGGAGTCTGCCTGCCGATGAAGGGGACACGGGTTTGGGACACGGGTTTGTGCCCCGGTCCAGGAAGATCCCACACGCCGCGGAGCGGCTGGGCCCGTGAGCCATGGCCGCTGAGCCTGCGTGTCCGGAGCCTGTGCTCCACAACGGGAGAGGCCACAACAGTGAGAGGCCCCAGTACCGCAAAAAAAAAAAAAAAAAAAAAAAAAGTCATAGAATGGGTACTTCCCTGGTGGTCCAGCGGTTGAGACTCTGCGCTTCCACTGCAGGGGGCGCAGGTTCAATCCCTGGTTGGGGAACTAAGATCCCACATGCCGTGCGGCGTGGCCACAAAGTAAAAAACAAAACAAAACAAGTCATAGGATGAAAAAGAAGATATACACAGATTAGTGAAAATGTACAAAATGTTGATTTTCTGTTTCAGAGAAGTTACCCCCTAGCAACTGAAGCAACAGAACGAGTGGAGATCAACAGCTATAATTGTATACAACTATTCAGAACTTCTTCACGGCAAACCTATAAAACTAAAACCCAAGACCAGCGACCTAGGAAGAACCATGGCAACGATACACTGGAAAGCGACCTCTTTGTCATGTTAATAATACCTTAGCTGGGTATTTTATATCGGGACAGGACTCACTCAAGGAATTCATGTGAAAAGTAATTTAACCGGTAAAACACAAAGTGAACAAAGCGTGGCCTCATTAGCAATTGACGAAAGTAGGTTGGAGGGATCATGGGCTGCCAGCACTTCATTTACCCAGGACACCAGGAAGGCTGCAGGAAGAGCGACACCTGACGCAGGTAGGGATATGCTCGTCCCCGACTCTCTGGTATTGTTGGCCAATCTCAGCCTCGTAAACTGGACATCAGGAGCTTACAAGGCTGTCCTCTCAAATCCCTTGCTGGGGCATTTATCCCGAGGGAACAAAAATCAAGAGAAATAAAAAGCTATGTATAGAAATGTGTTTACAACGGTGTTATTTATAATAGTGAGAAATTGAATGAAACCATGTGTCCTGCAACGGGGGAATGGCTAATTCAGTGGGGTGTTTTCCTAGTGGAGCAACTGTTATAAATGGTACCCAAAGATGGGGAGCCCAGAGGAGGTGTTTCATGAAAAAACAGGGAGATGGATAAAGTGAGGATGTGTGGCTACTTAACACTGTATTAAAACATATGTGGATAAAGGCAGAAGGGGAACCTCAAATTGACAGTCTGGTTAATAATTGTTCTTATGATTTCCTTTAACGAAGTGGTTTCCATTAACGTACAACTTGCATCCAGTAAAATCCGTGCTTTGGGGCATGCAGTCGATGAGAACTTAGAAATGCATACAGCCCCGTAGCCAATACCAATTGTGAGTAAAGCCGTGGTGAACATTCATGTCCAGGTTTTTGTGGGAACCTAAGTTTCTGTTTCTCCTGGGGAAATACCTGGGCATGGGATTTCTGGCTCCTAGGACAGGTGTATGTTTAACTTTACAGGTTAAACATTTTCAAACAGTTTCCAAAGTCACTGCAGGGGATAAACTTGCAAAGATCCTAATATACACACACAAGTAAAAAAATGCGCTGTTTTGTATTTTGAAATAATCACAGACTGACAGGCAGTTGCAAAAATTGTACAAGGTGCGATGCACCCTTTTCCCCGATTCCCCCGATGGTGACATCTTATGTGACTGTGGGACAATATCAAACTGGGACACTGCTGCTGGCCCGATGCTCACCGGCCTCAGGTTCTACCAGCCCTCCCACGACTCATATGTGTGCAGACGGGACGTTTGTCACCACTCACCCCTCCAGGAAGGTCTGGTCTAAATGTCGCCTGTCCTGGCCGCTACCTCTGACTGAGATCCAAGTCCCTTTCTCCTGCATCCCTCACCCAGCCAGGACACCTGCCTGCAGACCTGCCCCCACGCCACCATGAGCACCCCCATTGACACTTGTGGCTGGATCATTCTCTGGGGCGCCGTCCTGAGCACTGTAGGGGTTTGAGCAGCATCCCTGGCCCCCACCCACTCAATGTCAGGAGCTCCCCCGGTTGTGACAGCCACAGATGTCCCCAGACATCGCCCAGTGTCCCCAGGGGGCAGAATCTAAGGCTTTTGTGGAACTCTCTTATCAGAAGAAACCCAGCAGCTAAAAGAGGTTCATTTAGGCAAAATGCAAAGTTTTTTGGAATTGAAATGGTCCAGTTTGAAGTGAAATGGTACTGAATGGAACAGAAGTTTGTTTCAAAGAGGGTTTAAATTTCTTAGCATCTGAGAATTCCCTGGCGGTCCAGTGGTTAGAACTCTGTGCTGTCACTACTGAGGGGGCGGGTTAAATCCCTGGTCAGGGAAACTAAGATCCCACAAGCTGCTTGGCCTGGCCAGAAGAAAAAAAAAAAAAATTTCTTAGCATCCAACAACCTCTGTGGCTGGAAGAAGTCACACGGGGCCAGAGTTTCCCTCAAACTCAACCAAGAACACATTTGAAGGAGGAAAGAGCACAGCCCTGGGGGGAGAGAGGGGGAGGCAGAGCCCCTGTGGAAAGTGGCAGACCTGCATTCTGTCCCAGGTCCCAAAGCTGTGTGGTTTGGGGAAAGTTACCTCCCCCCTCTGAGCTCCAGTGAGCTCTGCTCAATGCTCAGAGTGACACTCCCTCTCGGCGCAGGGCCTGGCCAACCTCCAGGTCCCCAAGTTCCTATGTTGGGGGACGGGGGCCCCAGAGGCTGGCAGCCACGGGGAGGGCCCTCCTTCAGGAACCTGTGGCAACTGCCACATATAAACACAGCTGCGGGGGAGGAGGGAGGAGAGACAAGGTGCCTGGACCTCCTCGGCACAGTGAGTGGGCACTGGCCGGTTTGCTGGAAGCTACTAGGAAATCTCCCTGCCCTCGGGCTTTGCTGGCCCCGCGGTGGCCACACCACTCATCTGCCCAGGGGCCGGGTGGGGCAGGGCGTCACAAAGCCCACCTGGCCTGGGGGAAAGCGGGGCAGAGTCTGAAGTGGACTGTATTAAAACTAGGAGTGGAGGGACTTCGCTAGTCGAGGGGTGGTTAAGAATCCGCCTGCCAATGCAGGGGACATGGGTTTGAGCCCTGGTCCGGGAAGATCCCACGTGCCAAGGAGCAACTAAGCCCGTGTGCCACAACTACTGAGCCTGTGCTCTAGAGCCCTCGAGCCACAACTACTGAGCCCACGTGCCACAACTACCGAGCCCGCAAGTCACAACTACTGAAGCCTGCACGCCTAGAGCCCATGCTCTTCAACAAGAGAAGCCACCGCAATGAGAAGCCCGCGCACCACAACGAAGAGTAGCCCCCGCTCACCACAACTAGAGAAAGCCCATGCACAGCAACAAAGACCCAACGCAGGCAAAAATACATAAATTAAAAAAAAAAAAAAAGCTAAGCATGGATTCCCTTCTGTCGTTCTGTGGCTTTAAGATCACGCTGATCTATTGATACATTCATGGCCTCCTCCTCAGCCACCTGGACTTTGGATTAAAACCTCTATCTGGGGCTTCCCAGGTGGCGCAGCGGTTGAGAATCCGCCTGCCAGTGCAGGGTACACGGGTTCGAGCCCTGGTCCGGAAGGATCCCACGTGCCACGGAGCAGCTGAGCCCGTGCGCCACGGCTGCTGAGCCCACGTGCCTGGAGCCTGTGCTCTGCAGCGGGAGGGGCCCCCGCAATGAGAAGTCCACGGACCCCAACGAGGAGTGGCCCCCGCTCGCCGCAGCTGGGGAGGGCCTGCACGCATCAACGAAGACCCAGCGCAGCCAAAAATAAATAAATAAATAAAAAACAAAACAACAACAAAAAAACCCTCTATCTGCAGATTTCACTCCAATGACGGTGGGCCAGCTCGTGTGGACGCTCTCCTGACGAGGGCAACTAGCACAGTTTCATGGAATAGAGAAGCTTGAAGGGACTGGCGAGCTATTAAGATAGTGAAGATTTCCATCCAGGATCTGGGGAGGATGGAAACCCAGGAGTCTGGCTTTGGGGCTGCTTTTTACTGGGGTGGAGGGTTTGCTAAGAGGCCAAGTGGCTATTGCCGTCACAAGGCTAGGGGCTCAGAGGTTGAGATCCAAGTCCTCCTAAGGGGAGAGAGATTGGGGAACTCCTCCTTGGTATGAGCTAGGACAAAAGAGTCCTGCCTTCTAAGAAAAGGGTCCACAGGAAGCAGACAGGCCCTCACAGTGACTGTAGCTGAGTTCTGAATAACCTCAGTCCCCGATACTGGATTGAGGTGAACTTAGATTGCTAGCAGCCCTAGATGCTGGACAGAAGTAAAAATGAATCCTTACTGGTGGAAAACAACATCATCTTAGGCTTCGAATTATTTCTACAAACAAGTCAGCAGTCACAATGTCTAGCACACAATCAGAAATGACCAGGCATAGAAGAAGACAGGACCACACGAACAAAAATTAGCAGAACAGACTATACAAACAGGCTCCCAGGGGTTCGATACACTGGAATTGACAGACTTTAAAATAACTATATTAATTATGTTAAATATGTGAGGTTGGAATTTTGGCAGCAAATTAGAAACTAAAGAAAAAGACTGAACGGATGTGTGGAAACTGACAATATCTGAAACGAACACAATGGAAGAAGCAGTATCATTAAAGATAATTAAAGAGAAAATTAGTGAACTAGAAGATAGAAAATATCCAGAATGAAGCATGGACCACATGAGACAAGGTATAAGACACAGAGGATGCAGTAAGTTCTGACACACATGTAATTGGAGCTCTGGAAGGAGGAGAGAGAGAAAGGGGCAGAAGCAGTCTTGGAAGAGATAGTGATGGATAATTTCCTAAAACTGATTAAAAAAAAAAAAAAAGGACTCTAAGCCACAGATTCAAGAAGCCCTAGAACCTCAGGCAGGAAAAACATTTTAGAAATTGACAGAGAAATGACCAATGAGCACCTGAAAAGGTGCTCAATGATTAGTCATCAGGGCAAGTATAAATGAAAACCATCGTGGGAGACTGCTTCACAGCCCTTAGAGTTGGCAAAAATCTAAAAGATCGACAATACCATGTATTGGGGAGGATGTACAAACATCAGAATTTTCACACGTTACTGATGGGAGCATAGGATAGTACAACCACCCTGGAAAGTGGGTTAGCAGACTCTTATAAGGCTAAACACATACTTAACCTATGACCCAGCAATTCCACTCTTAGGAATTTACCCAAGATACATAAAAAGATATTTCCACAAAAGGACTTGTACAAGATGTTCATACATCTGTATTTGTAACAGCAAAAATTGGAAGTAACCCAAATGCCTGTCAACAGGAGGATGGATAAACAAACTGCGGTAATTCATACCGTGGAATATTACTGCACAAGGGAAAGAAGAACCTACTGACAGATGAAGCCACATGTGGGACTCTCAAAGGGTGAAAGAAGACAGACATTAGAGGTGTTCTCTATCTCAACTGAGGTGCTAGTGTACACAGGTGTATAGACTTGTCAAAATTCATCAAACTACATATGTAAGCTCTGTTCATTTTATTGAAAAGGAATTATACCTTAATAAAATCACTTAATTACAAAACAAACAAACATAATCTGCCAGAGGAATAAGGACCAACAATTTCATGGATCCAGTGAAAATTCTAGACCTGGTGAAAATCAACTTCAAGAATTAGAGTAAAAATGAGACTTCCCTAGTGGCCCAGTGGTTGAGAATCCAATGCAGGGGATGCAGGTTTGATCCCTGGTCGTGGAGCTAAGATCCCACGTGCCGCGAGGCAACTAAGCCCAAGTGCCACAACTAAAGAGCCCGTGTGCCACAACTAAGACCTGATAGAGCCAAAAATAATTAATTAAAAAAAAAAAAGAATTAGGGTAAAATAAAGACATTTTCAGACAAACAGGAAGACTGTCTCCAGATGACCTGCCTTATTAAAGGTAAAATAAAAAGATATTAGAGAAAAATGACCCCAGATAGAAGGTGGGAAATGTAATAAGATGCAAAAAACAAAACAAAACCAAAATGTTGAAGAAGGGGAAGACCTTGATAAAATAATTCTAAAGTCCCCATGGAAAAATAAACAGGAAGTGAACAGCCCTGAAAACACACAAGAATCACAAGAGCCATTAATTCGATATTTACCTCCACCTAGTCCATCAACAGAAGATGCTCTAAGGTTCTGCCTTGAAAATTGTATGATGCTATTTTAAATTATGCTATTTTGGTTACTGGGTTTCAGGGATTGGAGTCCTCAGTACTAATTCAGGAGGTCACTCATTTGAATTGTGTGATTTTTACACACTGAAAAAACATGTGTACTTCTCCATCTGCTGCAACTGGTCCAAGGCCAGAGTGATGGGGGACCAGGCCAGCTGTCCCTGGAGACTTCTCCTTGGTCCAGCCCTCAGCAGCCCCAGGCAGACTCCCCATCCCCAGCCAGGGGCGTCCACCCACCTCCTCCATCCCTCCTCCTAAGAGCCAGAGTGACTTCTGAAAATGCACCTGAGTCTGTCCCTGCCCTACTCAGAAACCACCTGGGGCCCCTGCAGCCTCACAAACCAAGTACAAAGTCAAAGCTTGTCACTCACTTCCCTCTGCCAGGAATTCTTCCCCCACCCCCTATCCTGCCTGCTATGGATTGAATATTTTGTCCCCCACCCCCCAAAAATGCATGTTGAAGCCCTATTCGGTATCAAGAGGTGGGGCCTTTGGGAGGTGCCTAGGTCTTGAGGGTGGGGCCCCCGTGAATGGGATTGGTGCCCTCATAAGGGGCTGAAGGGACCAGAGTTCTCCTTTTCCACCATCTGACTCCATTCTCTGGGTGTGGGTGCTCCCAAGGTAATGCAACGTGCCATCCTGGGCCTCCCTGTGTGGGTTCACATCTTGTGTGGGGACCTGCGTTACATCCACGTGATTGGTACACCTGTCTGCCTGTCTCTCCCAAGGCCTGGCGGTTCCTTGGGGACTGGGTTGATGTCTTTCTCTCAGGATGTCTTTCTCAGAAATATCTTTTACCCTGGCCCCCTGGGTAAAAGTGTGACTTCTTTATCACAGTGTGACTTCTCTGCTTAAAACCATCCCAAGGTGAAATTTTAAAGAGAAACAAGACATTTCCCATCAATGGAATCACACCCTGTGTGTCCTTCTGTGTCTGGCTTCTCTCACTGAGCATCGTGTTCTCAAGGTCCATCCACGTTGTACTGAGTGTCAGTGCTTCGCTCCTTTTCACGAGTAATATTTCATCATGTGTATGGAATAACATTTTTAAGCAAACTATTTTTTTTTAAGCAAACATTTTTTAAAAGAAAAGCCCTCATCTTGCTGTTGTTGAAGGGTAGCCATATATTTTTCTAATCAGGAGGAAAGTGGAAAAATCAGTGGTTTGTTTGACTTGGACCAAGAAATATATAGGCTGTGTGTCTCTGGCTTGTGGACAAGAGCACTGGAGTGCCAAGCTTCATGTGTACTCTGCAGGTGACGGAGTGCATTCATAGTCTCTGTTACTGGGGAGGACCATGATGTCGGGCATCATGAAGAGACTTCTGTGCCCATTTTTTACAGATGAGGAGACTGAGGCTTGAAGACGTTCGTATGTTAATAACCTTCCCGAGACCACGCAGCAGGTGGAGGTCGGGCCAGGGTTTGAATCTAATTCCCAAACCAGGGCTTACTGGGAGACCAGATCTAGGGGCAGTTGGGTGGGTCCCAGCACATAGCTCTGTCCCCCCTGCACCCAGAGGCAAGCTTCAGAGGGTGAGGGGCACGGTCTCTGCATCCTCCATGGCCCAGTGCACTTGGCAAAGGGTTTAGATATACAGTGGTCCCAGGGCTGAGGGCCTCCACATACGAGGGATGGTGCCAGGACCCTCACACGGCTTCTTGCTTTGGAGAAGGACTGGGGCAGAACGCTGGGGACATCGACTACACTGGGGCAGGCCTGTGCGGCCACCAGGGTCAGAGAAAACCCCGAGTGAGATGAAACAGCAGACTCCCAGCGTTGCGCCTCCCGTCTGGTGGTTTGTGAGTGACTCTGGGGCTCTCGGAGTCCTGGACGCTTTTCCCCAAGGACTTGAGCAGACTGTCCTGCCAGCTTACGACAGGGCTGCACATGTGTGCCTGGGAGACCTTTGCATCATCACCTCTGCACCCCGCAGAGGACCCCCCGCCAGGCCTTCTCAAGACACGTTTCTGTCCCCTTGCTCCTGGTGACGTGGGCTTGGTGTTTCCTGGCGGCCAAGCCTGCTTCCTTCCGCCTGGGCGAGTCAGACGGAGTAACGGGCGCTCTCTAAGGCGGCAGGACGGGCCCGGATGCAGGACCTCTAAGATGTCTTTTGGCCTCTGTGTCTTGCCAAGATACCTGGCGTGACTGTGTGTCCAGATCGCTCACGGCTGCGGGGCGGGGGGGAATGTGTGGCAGATAGGTACCCGAGACCTCGTTGGGCGTGGGTGGGCTGAGCCTCGTGCCCTCATGGGCAAAGCCAAGAAGGAGACAGCAGGCCTGGGGGTGCCCAGCCCCTGCCGGAACCCTGGAGCTCCGAGCCCTGAGCAGCAGGGCTCAGGGGAAAGAGGATCAGGCACACACCCTGGGCGTCTAGGGAAGCCCCAACCTGCCAGGCGTGGCTCTGGCAGGCAGACTCAGAGGCCAGAGAGAGCAGACGTGCCCCCCTGCTCAGCCTGTGATGCCATCTCCACCCTCAGAGGTGTTTTCCAGCTGCACAGGAAGCAGTGACAGCAAGACACAAAAATGCCAGCGATCCCTGTGAATTCCACACATAGCTCTCATAGCTGGGAAGAGTGCCACTCCCAGCCCACTCGATAAACTGACACCCGAGCCGCCGAGGCTGCTTTCTTACCAGAAGAGAAAGAATGGGATGCCACAGAGGCTTCTGAGAAAGTTGGCTGGTTGGGCTGCGTAAAGGGAAAAGAATGTGAAAAATGCGGCTGGCGAGGTGAGCAGGGCTTTTGAGGAGCGGCTCCTGGTTCTGGTGGCCCAAGAGGCGGTGCAGCCAGGGGGCCACTGGGGACCCCTCCCTGGCTGAGGGGTCTGCCTGTGGCAGGCGGATACCCAGGCACAGTCCCGGCCCGGCTCTCAGTTCTGTGCAGTGAACGTGGACCCGCAGCCCTGGGGACTCAGTGTGAGACAACTGCTCCCCTGGGAGCTGCGGCCGCAACTTCCAGAAGCAGCACGAGCCCATAAGCCTGGGATGAGGCGGGTTGGGAGGCCCTGGCTCTCAGAGGCAGAGTGTCCCTCAAAGGCCACGTGATGTCCTGAGGAGGGCAGGCTAGTTCAGGGTCTGTCCCCCAGGCACTGCTGACACTGGCACCATCCTGAGCACTGAGGGGTTTGAGCAGCACTTCTGCCCCCACTCACTCGATGCCAGAAGCCCCCCAGTCATGACCACCACAGGTGTCCCCAGACATGGCCCCGTGTCCCCGGGGGGGGGGGCAGGACCGCCCCCTCAGTTGAGAAGTACTGGGTCAGAACCCCTCACAGCAATGCTTCTGCCCTGAATTTTACAGTTAAAGACAATAAGGAGAATCACAGGAAACAGGAATGAGGGTTTTCTTTTCGTTGTGTGGTGTTGGTTTCAGGGCCCATCCTGAGTCAGGGCTAACACGCTTGATCTCACCTGTGGCCTGGAGTGACCCCCTAGGCCATGCACAGGAGGGCCTACGTCCTCTGGGGGGCCCACTTGCAATGACAAGGCATTTGTCACACCCGACCTTCACCAGCAATCTAGCAAGGGATCCTTGGGGCTGTTCCCACATCTACGATGACCCCCAGTGACCTTGTACAATACCCTCCCCTAGAGTGTGGGCAGGACCCGAGGATAGGAAGGGATTTAGCTCTGGGCTGGGCCGTGTCGTGTGGCACAGGTGACAGAGAGGGGATACCCTTGGTGGGCCTGCTCTAATCAGGGGAGTGAGTGTGAAAGGGATTCCATGCAAGGGAGACCCTGTGTTGCTGGCTTTGAAGCTGGAGATGGCCGGGTGGCAAGAAATGGGGGTGGCTGCAAGAGTGGGGGGGACCCCGCTGCTATACCTGCAAGGAACCAAATTCTGGAACAATATGAATGAGCTCCAGATGAGGCATTTCGACTGCAGCCTGGTGAGACCCCGAGCAGAGAGGGCAGCCACACCATGGCCCGACTGCCGACCTCCAGAACTGAGAGCTGGAAGCTGCTGGGTCTGTGATAGCTTGTTACGCAGCACGGATAGCTGATACAATGGCCAGGGGAGGCCTGAGTGGGGTCTCCTGACTGTTGGGCTGGCTTCTTTCCAGCACTCTACATGCTAGACGCTGGCCATGGGGCCGGGGACAATTCCAGCTGGCACCCACTCCTTCCGCTGAGCGTGGTCAGGGCACTCATTCTCTTTGTTAACAGCCCTGAGACACAGGTAAAGCATTAAAGCCAGAGGAGTTTCTGGCAGCTTCTCCATTAGCGGCCAACCTGCTCCCCGTGGTTCCTGCTCCCTGGGACATGAGTGCCACATGCATTTCATCTCCTGACGGCACAGGAAGTTGGTCTCAGTGAATCTGAGCTCAGAGAAAGCCTGCTGCTTCCAGGCGGTTCTGAAACCCTCCTCTATAGCCTCCTCATCCAGGCGGATGGGGCTTGTGTGGCCGGCGAGCTGGGTGAGTCAGAGCCCCAAGAAGGTGGCCTTGCAGAGGGAGGGGGGCAGCTGGCAGTGGGAGCCTGCGTCCCTGGCCTCGTCCCCAGCCCACAGAGCTCTGCTCTCGGGAGGGGAGGGGAAGAGAGGGGAGGCAGGCGGAGGGCAGTAATTCCTTGTCCTCAGAGAGAACAGAAACAGCCTTCATTTTACTTTAAAACTTCCAGAACCGGTAGCTTTACAGCTCACCAAGCTTCTGAATTCTTTCCTCCCAGGGCCCGGCAGTCTGACCCCCATCCCCACCTGCCATTAAACATGAAGCTAACAAAACAACCCCCCGCCCCAAAACACAAACCTCCAGCCAGATTCGACAGGAGTACAAATGAGACGCAGGTGAGAAAGCAGGCTCTCCCCCACCCCGGGGATAACCGCCCCCCAGTACATGGTGTTCAGAAGAAAAGGAGGCGGGCTGCTGTGCTGAAAGAGGAAAAACAATCCCAAAGCAAAACAGAAAGGGATGAAGTTTGGGAGAACAGTCTCTGGGCTTCGCTGAACAAGCTGCCCTCCTGCAGGGCCCGGGGAGCTGGCTGACCGAGGGCTGTGCCCACGTGCATTTCTTACACACCTACTGTGTGCATGAGGCCTCGGACCTGCACGCCTCCAGGGGATACCCTTGCGTCACAGTCCATGGCATGGAAGCCCCTGGAACAGGGGGTCTCCATCAGGGGCGATGTCTAGGGCATCTGTGGTTGTCACGACTGGGGGACTCCTGGTATTGAGTGGGTGGGACCAGGGAGGCTGCTCCACACCCCACTGTGCCAGGGACGCCGCACCCCCCAGAGAATGACCCAGCTCCGACGTCAGCAGTGCCGAGGTGGAGAGACCTGCCCTAGACCCTACAGAAACGTGCACACGCCATTAGAAAGTCAGAGGGAGGGGCAGGTGCCTCGCGGTGTCCCCAGCATCCGGGATGCGGAGGCCTCCTGGCCTCGCCCCTGGCTCCAAGAGGGGTCACAGACAGAGGGGACCTGCGGAGGGCCACGGGTGCCACACTGGCATTTGGACTTTACTACGAGTGAGGAGACAAAACCTCTTTGAACCCCCCAACAACCAGGAGCCGAGCAGGCATCCCCGCCCCCCCCCCGCCCCAAGCCAGGGCTGGCTCTGGGCTCTGGGATCCGGGCCTCCCTGCTGGGCCCGAGATTCTCCAGGGTCGAGGTCACCCTGGCCTGGCGTGGGGAGGGCTGGCCACGTGATGGCTTCTGTGACCTTGGGCATCATGACCTTTGGTGGGACGTGGGGACCGCAAAAGACCAGCTGGGTCTTTGCCAGGCAGACGCTTCCCAGCAGGAGGCTTGCCCTGCACCCCACTCCAAGACCAGCGTCTTGTGACTCCCTGTCAGCCGGTCCTTTTATGCACAGGCTAAATCGGGTCCCTTGGCAGCTATATTTAGAAAAGGCTAGAAAAAGGGGAATGAATGAGGTGCCCACAAGCGAGGGAAAAACAGAGCTGCAGGGCAAACGGCCGCCCTCGGCCCGAGCCGGGAGGTGGGCGGACAATGACAGAGGGTGACGGTGTGGCTAATGCGGGAGCAGAAGAAAGGGCCCTCTCTGTGCACCCGGAGGATGACTGCAGTCATGTGAGGGTGTGCAAGCCAGGCACTGGGCTGGGCCAGCACGCCAAGCGCCCGTGGAGGGTGTCACCCCCATTCTCGGCTTCCCGGCACTGAGGAAATGCCATCACCCTGGCCCCGTGAGGGTGCAGCTTGGAGCCAAAGGGCAGGAGGCTGGGAGAGAGGGGAGGGCAGGTCCAGGCCTTCCCACCTGAGCCTGGACAAACTCCTACACATTCTGCAAAATCCCATGAAGTGTCACCCTCTCTGAGAAGCCCCTGGTCTGCTGTCCGCGCACAAGGCTGCACCAGAACCCCTTCTTGGGGTATACACAGCTCCCTGGACATTCCTTGGCATTGCATTTCCTGTGGCTGCTGTCACAAATTGCCACAAATTTGGTGGCTTAAAAACATACACATTGATTATCTCACGGTTCTGGAGGTCAGAAGTCTGACTAGGTCCTCTGGATCAAAATCTACACGTGGGCAGGGCTGGTTCCTACCAGAGGCTCCAGGGCAGCATCGGTTCCCGCCTTTTCCAGCTTCTAGAGGTGCCACATCCCTGGCTCGCGGACCCTCCTGCATCCTCACAGCCAGCAGTGCAGCATCTCCCGTCTCTCTCTGCCTCTGACCCTCCCGCCTCCCTCTTACAAGGACCCTGGGATGATGCTAGGCCCACCAGGGAATCCAGGGTCATCCCTGTCTCAGGGACCTTAACTTAACCCTGCCTGCAAAGTCCCCTCTGCCATGTGAAGTGACACATCCACAGGACAGGGACATCTTTGGGGTCCGTGGCTGAAGCTGGGCACCAAAGGGCCATCTGGATGGAAGGGACTGGTGGCTGCAGTGCAGGGCATTTACCAAGGAGGATCCTTCCAGGAACTCACTCTCTCCCCAGGGCCAATCTCTCTCCCAGGACAGGCCCCCAGGATCAGGCTGCCAGGGGCAGAGCACTGGCCGCACCTGAAGTCCGTAGTGGATGCCACTCGCGGGCATGTGCCCAGGACGGCCCACCCTGCAGAGTAGGGATGGCCTGCCCGGGGCACACGTGCTGCTGCGGACGGACCTTGGGCCTGGGTCATGGCCTCCAGCTCTTTGCTCTGGGTTCTGGGTTGACGGCCAACACCCAGGGCACTGAAGCCTCAACACCCCAGCATCAGAATGACCAGTGGTTACTGAGCAGGTTACTCCACCTCTGATGTGGTTAGAAAGTGCCGGAACCAAACAGACCCAGAGGCTCTCCCTAAGGGCTAGCTGTAGTTAGGGACATTTTTCATGTTTAAAAAAAAAAAAAAAAGGGCCAAGGGTGAGATTACTTGAACGGTTTCAGAGATGTGCCTGTGTGAGGCGCCAGACTCTAGAACAAGGGGTCTCACCGGGGTGCTCCTGCCCCCAGGGGACACTGGGGATGTCTAGAGACATCTCTGGTCTTCCCTCTGGGGGGTTCCTGGCATCGAGTGGGTGGGGTCAGGGATGCTGCTCCACACCCCGCAGCGGCCAGGACGGCCCCCCACGGAGAGCGGCTGGGCTATGGCAGCAGTGCTGGGTGGATTGGGGGTCAGGGGGAGACCCCTTTACGAATGGCCTAGGAGTGTGCCAGCCTGGGAGCCTCTTTCCTGTGAAATATATACATTATTTTGGTCCCACTGGGTTCACTTGAGAAGCCCAGGTGGGCTGAGGCCACCAACGTGGCTCCCGGGCACCTCCTCTGGGCCCGGCCATGCATCCTCAGTGTCCGAACTCCCGAGGGGACCCAGGTGCCCACGAGGTGCGGACACAGGGGCATGGGGTCAAAGCTCAGGCTGCCTGGCACTAAAACAAAGCATTAGGACATCTGGACGGAACCCCCTACTCGGGTGCTGACCCTTGTGTGTCTTGGCTGGAAGCTTGACCTTCAAACACAGCAGCGGGGGGGGGGGGCGGGCAGAGAAGCAGCAGTCTTGGTCTGGGATGCAAATTTCGACCCCAACGGAGGTGTTGCTGGGCTGTGTCCTCATCTGGGGACACGGCTGGGGAGCACCGCAGAACCTTCCAGAGAGGGCCAATCACAGCTACCCCACTGACAGCCCAGCGTCCAAGGAGCCCCAGTGAGCGGGAGGGAGGGAAGGAGGGATCTCGGGGCCCAGGTATCCACAGGAGGCAGCAGGGGTGCAGGGACCAGCACTGGGTCTGTAGAATGCGCCTGGCGGGAGGGAGTTAATCTCAGCTTCCCGGCGGTCTCTGCCCCAAGACGAGGTTTCGATGACCTGCGTGGAATTTCTAACAATGAGATGAAGTGTCTGGTTCTGTTCACATTGACATCCCGTTTCTCGCCTGTCCAAATTCCATGACGCCTTTTCTCGTTAGTGCAGAAATGCGGCCAAGTGCAGGGCTGCCCAGGAAGCACTGAGGTCTCCTGCGGCTCTCGCTGGAAAGGGGAACCGTGGCTGCCTTGGGGCTGGGTGCCCAGCTCTCAGGGTCTCTGCAGGACTTGGGAGAGGTGCCTCGGGCCGCACTGCACACAGGAAGTGGAGAAGGTGCACAGAAGGCATGGACGTAACCTCATGGGATCCTCAGGGACTGGTACAGGGCAGCCGGTGGGTGTGTTCTCAGAGAAGGCCAGGCAGAGCTGCTCGGACTTCTGCCCTCGCCCCTAGAGACCCTCCTTGCTGGCCTGATGAGGCAGGCGACTGTGTTTAAGAAGTGCACGTGGGGGGCTTCCCTGGTGGCTCAGTGGTTGGGAATCTGCCTGCCAAGGCAGGGGACACGGGTTCAAGCACTGGTCTGGGAAGATCCCACATGCTGTGGAGCAACTAGGCGCGAGCGCCACAACTACTGAGCCTGTGCTCTAGAGCCCGCAAGCCACAACTACTGAGACCGCGTGCCACAACTACTGAAGCCTGTGCCCCCAGAGCCTGTGTTCCGCAACAGGAGAAGGCACCGCAGTGAGAGGCCCACGCACCGCAGCGAAGTGTAGCCCCCACTCGCCGCAACTAGAGAAAGCCCGCGCGCAGCAATGAGGACCCAACGCAGCCAAAAATAAATAAATCTATTTAAAAAGAAAAAAGAAGTGCACGTGGGGACTTCCCTGGTGGTCCAGCGGGTAAGACTCTGCCCTCCCAAGGCCAGGGGCCCAGGTTCAATCCCTGGTCGGGGAACTAGATCCTGAATGCCGCAAGTGGGAGTCCACATGCTGCAACTAAAGGGTCCTGCATGCCGCAACGAGGATCCCACATGCTGCAACTAAGAGCTGGCACAGCCAAATAAATAAATAAAAATAAATCTTAAAAAAAAAAAAGTGCATGTGGCCAGGAGCGGTGGGTGACCCCTAGGAGCTGCCGACAGTCCTGCAGCTGCAGGCACCACAAATTCTGCCAACACCCCGAGGGACCCTGGAGCAGATTCTCCCCCAGTCAAGCCTCTGGGTAAGAAGTTGGCACCTGGATGGTGGCCTGGTGGGACCCTGAGCAGAGGACCCCGTTAGGCTGTGCCTGGACCCCTGACTCACCGTGAGTGATAAGTGGGTGGAGCTTGGGGGTATTTGTCATGCAGCATCGCTAACTAATACAGCAGAGAAGCACAACCTGCAGAGAGGACCCAGGTCCGGAGGAGATGGAAGGGGATGTGGCCTGATGTGGCCTGTCGACATTCCCTCATTTTTTCCTACGATGTCATGTCAGTTGGGCCTGCCACTCCTAAATTAATCTATGTGACTGTAAAAATGATACAAATAGAAAATACAAAACTAACATAAAAAAAATAATAACGTCTCCCTCCTGACCCCAAAGCCTTTGACTAAAATGACTGCCCTAGGAAGGTACCGCTGTGTGTCCTGCTTTGAGAAGCCAGCCCCAGGCCGTGGCCAACTGTGACTCCCAAGGTTGTGGCGGGGAAGGAACCACACCAGTGAAGAGAGAAGTTTGCTGATCCATCAATTCCAAGCCAAAGAGCCATGTTGAAAGAAAACCGTTCATCACTCCTTGCCGCCTTTTAAAACAAATCACCTGGAACCCTGCTGCAAAAGTCCAGGATTTCCCACCTGGGAAATCACAGCCCTGCCTCCTCCCTTGCTGTCTGTCCCGCCAGCACTCCCTGCAGATGTGCCCGGCGGGTCTCACTTGCACCCAGATGGGTACCGCACCAGGCACGGCAGGGATGGGGGCTCTGTCATGCCAAGCACCTGCAGGGACCGAGCCTGGCAGGACTAGAATTCTGTTCCTGTGTTTCACCGCTCACGCCTGCCCTGCGGAACATTTCCCAACGTCTGTCCCCATTACCCCGGCGTAGCCACGAGATGCTGGGAACACGGGAAAGAAAACAAATCACTGTGATTCAACAGCTCTCACAGTCCACCCCCGACCCCTCAGCATGCTCTGTGCTTCCTCCTCTTTTCCCTGTTGACAGCTTTGCTGAGACAGAAAGTCAGAAAACAAACAGTTCACCATTGAAAGTGTTCACTCACTCAATGGTTTTTTGGTATATTACATTATTAAAATTTAAAGACTGTAAAAATATATATATGTGACATAACATTTGCTATTTTAATCATTTTTAAGTGTACAATTCAGTGGCATTTAATGCATTCACATTACTGTGCAACCATCACCTCTTTCTGATTCCAGAACATTCCATGACCCCAAAAAGAAGCCCCATCCCCATCAGCAGTTACTCCCACCCCCTCCCCAGCCCCTGACAACCACTAACCACCAACTCTCTGTCTCTGCGGATCTGCCTGTTCTGGACATTTCCAATCAATGGAATCACACACTGTGTATCCTGTGTCTGGCTTCTCTCACTGAGCATCGTGTTCTCAGGGGCCGTCCACGTTGCAGTGAGTGCCAGGGCTGCACGCCCCCCCTTTTCGTGGCTGAGTGATGCTCCCGTGTGTGGAGGGACACGGTGGGTGTATCCATCATCTACTGACGGACAGTGTGTCCACCTTCGGCTGCTGTGAATCGTGCTGCTGTGCACATTTCTGTACAAATATCTGAGCTTGTAGCTTTTCACTGAACTCCCACCGCTGGCCCCATCCTGACTCTCAGGGAAAGTGGTGATGGCCCCCAAGGGCTCTGAGGGGTCCTATCCAGGTGGGCAAGGGGCCATGCAGCCTGGGACAGTATGTGACGGTTAATTTTACATGTCAGCTTGGCTGGGCCATAGGATGCCCAGGTATGTTTGGAGACTTCTTTACCATTTTTTCATTGCATTATACGACCAAGAAAATTCTGATAATTCTAGTCTCTGTTCAGCAGGAAACTGGTCAAATGACATCTTTTTTTTTTTTTTTTAAACTAAATTTGTTTATTTAATTATTTATTTTTTGGCTACACGCAGGCTTTCTCTACTTGCAGCGAGCGGGGGCTACTCTTCGTTGAGGTGTGAGGGCTTCTCATTGCGGTGGCTTCTCTTGTTGTGGAGCACGGGATCTAGGCACGCAGGCTTCAGTAGTTGAGGCACGTGGGCTCAGTAGTTGTAGCGCACGGGCTTAGTTGCTCTGCGGCATGTGGGATCTTCTGGGACCAGGGCTCGAACCCGCGTCCCCTGCATTGGCAGGCGGATTCTTAACCACTGCGCCACCAGGGAAGTCCCATCTTTTTGTTTCTAAGAGAAAAGTTGGCAAAATCACCACTGCTCAAATTCTCCCAAACCCAATAATTGGAAAAGAGATGAACTGTGCTGAGTTTATCTTTGAATTAAAGAATTCAAATAAGCAGAATTCCATTTCCTCAGAACACATCACCAATACAAACCTGGTGGGTGGATGGGTGGGAGGGAACTTGGGCTTGCGGTCAATAGACCTGGTGCCAAGTTGTGACTTTGTCATTAACAAATTTAAAAAAGAAAAAAGACTGGGACTTCCTTGGTGGTCCAGTGGTTAAGAATCCGTCTTCAGGGCTTCCCTGGTGGCGCAGTGGTTAAGAATCCGCCTGCCGATGCAGGGGACACGGGTTTGAGCCCTGGTCCGGGAAGATCCTACATGCCGCGGAGCAACTAAGCCCGTGCGCCACAACTACTGAGCCTGCGCGTTAGAGCCCGTGAGCCACGACTACTGAGCCTGTGAGCCACAGCTACTGAAGCCTGCATGCCTAGAGCCCATGCTCTGCAACAAGAGAAGCCCGCTGGCCGCAACTAGAGAAAAGCCCTCACGCTGCAATGAAGACCCAACGCAGCCAAAAATAAATAAATGAAATTAAAAAAAAAAAAGCGTCTTCCAATGCAGGGGACACTGGTTCAATCCCTGGTCAGGGAACTAAGATCCCACATGTCGCGGGGCAACTAAGCCTGCATGCCACAACTACCGAGCCCACTCGCCACAATTAGATTGAAGCCTGTGAGCCACAACGAAAGATCCTGAGTGCCGCAACTAAGACCCGATGCAGCCAATAAATAAATATTTAAGTAAATAAAATAAAAAATAGAACGTGGTCTATAAAAAAAAAGTAAAAAGGGGCTTCCCTGGTGGCGCAGTGGTTGAGAGTCTGCCTGTCAATGCAGGGGACACGGGTTCGTGCCCCGGTCCGGGAAGATCCCACATGCCGCGGAGCGGCTGGGCCCGTGAGCCATGGCCGCTGGGCCTGCGCATCCGGAGCCTGTGCTCCGCAACGGCAGAGGCCACAGCGGTGAGAGGCCCGCATACCGCAAAAAAAAAAAAAAAAAGTAAAAAGACTATGGGATGGTTAATTTTACGTGTCAATTTGGCTGGGCCACGAGATGCCCAGATATGTCTGTGGCCAGTTGTTCTTTTGGATACTTCTGTGCGGGTGTTTCTGGATGAGACTGCGGGGGATGTGGAGGTGGAGGGCCTCTCCTGAGCGGAAGGGAATTCTCCAGTGACTGCCTTTGGCGTCGGCTCTTGGGTCTCCACCCTGCAACCTCCATAATCAATTCCTTAAAATAACTCTCTGTGTACACACATCCTGTTGGTTCTGTTTCTCTGGAGAACCCTGACTAATACGGACTGCCAGGTGCCTTGTGGGTGGAGAGAAAGGAGCTGGAACCCTGGCCCCATGGTCCACCAGCCTGGGGCCTTGCTGAGTCTCTCTGCTGCTAAGCCTCAGTTTCCTCACCTATAAAATGGGGATGAGAAAACCCGCTCCCCAAGGCTTCTACCAGGACAAAATGAGACCAAGCAGCCGGGTCTGGCTCACAGGAGGCACCTGACAGACACCAGCCGGGCTGCCGAGTGGGGTCTGCAGCGGGGGATGAGGAAGTGGTAGGGGACGGTCAGCAGTGGGCCGGCCAGGTGCCTGGGAGTGGGCCGGGGCCCGGGTGGAGCCAGCCGAAGTCATGGGCTGGAGCTTTGTGTCCTCCCCGCTGGCAGGTGCTGTAGTGTGTGGGCCTAACCCTGCAGCACGAGGCCACGCGGCCGCTCTCCTGACACCTGAGCCTGGCGGGGGGTGGCTCTGCTGTGATCCCTGTACACGTGTGTGTGTCCCCGGGGACCAGAAGCAACTGAGCACTGGCCTCCCTATCAGGAAAAGGGGCTGCGGACCTGTGGTCCACTGATGGAGAGCGTGAAAAGACCAAGATGAGGGTATCTGGTGACCACTG